>NW_027498246.1:0-61255 GCF_021521415.1 Bidens hawaiensis | reverse complement strand
AGTTTGTATGGACTATTTTAAAAATCTCTCTTCAAAATGATATTTTGGGAATCTCTCTTTTATAATCGACTATTTTGAAAATTACCCCTAATAGTTATAGAGGGAAAATTTATGTAAGCTCTTTAGATATTGATATGTTGTATGACTTGGGTAACCTTCTGAATTATGTAAAAAAATTCTTTTTAAGTAAAATATTTTGTATATGATTAAATCGATAATCATATAAAACAAGTAGTTTATTTCAAAAGAGCGAGATGTTACTTTTATGATATTGAAGTATGAAATTCAATCTTGAAACTAGACTAGATGAATCATTTATTTATGAGTTGAACCTCAATAATTTAGTTGTTACTGAGCAATAGCAATTTACTACTAATCTCTCACTTTTAAATGTTACTAATTTTCATGCACCCTTGTTACAAGAGCCCCTTGATCCTATCATGGCACTGGGGGTGGTGCGTAATGATGGTTAAACCATCAAGCGTGATGGGTTAGCAAACACCGTCGTTGCTCTTCTTATCATGCGTGATGAGAGGGTTAGCGTGATGACCATCACGTGGTGAGGTTCGAGGAGATGACCGTTGGAAAGGGGTTTGTGACCGTTAGGGGGGGGGGTAGGGGTTAATTACCGTTGGGAAGGGGTTTTTAATTAAAAAAAATTATTTTACCTATATACTCAAATCTAACTCAAATCTTCTACTACAAACAACATTCTAACATCACAACAATACACCAATGGAGGGTTCTAGGAAACGTGGCTCGGGTTCAAAGAAAACCCAAACCCGACCAAAGGTTCGACAAAATCTAGGCGAGCCGACTAGATTTCGGTTACAAGATGAACCCGACACAACCCAACCTTCCCAACAACAACCTTAATATCCACAACCTTTTCAACCGTCCCAAAACCAATCTTTTCAACCGTCCCAAAACCAATCGCAATCTTTTCAACCGTATTAAAACCAATCTTTTCAACCGTCCCAAAACCAATCGCAATCTTTTCCACATTTTTCTACACAAAATTATCCAAATAATGCTTTTCAAATGTTTCAATCTCAACCGTCTCAAATGTCCATCGATCCCCTAGACGATAACGATGTTATACATCAATTTGCAAGTGCATTTCGTCATGAAGTGGACAATGTGGATGAAGATCTACCCGAGGAGGAGGATGTCACCGGCGTGAAGAAGCCTTGGGTGCCCACGGAGGAGGTCGCCTTGACCAAGGCTTATTTACACTGTTCCGAATAAAAAAAAAACTCTCAAACCAACCAAAAAAAAAAAAGAAAAAGAAATGTTATGGAGACGTATTATCGCACATTTCGAGAAACTTCCCGGGTCAACCAAACTAAACATGGATCAAATGACTTCCAAGTTAGGAGATTTGAATTGAAAAATGTCAAAATTTAATGCTTCCAATTGGTAACTATTTTTTTAATTTATTAGTTTATTTTTTATAATATATTACTTTATTTTTACAAGTTGATATATATATTTTCTTAAATATTTTGTAGTCCCGAACTGCACAAAGCGGAGCGAGCAAGGCGACTATCATCAAGGAGTGTTTGCGCGAATATGTCAAGGTTTTCAAATATAGATCTTTTCCTCACTTGGAAGTGTGGGAGGTTGCGAAACATCACCCGAAGTGGGAATCGATTCCTGTGGTCGACATGGACGGACCGACGGCTCCAAGGAAGAAAGGATCTTTTTCAAAAAGATCAAAAACTTCCGATTCCGGGAACTACACAACGTCTATCGACGGCTTGTCAAGCAACATGCCGAACATGAACTTGAACGAGGAACCCAGAGATGATCCCGACGAAGACACACCCACACCCACACGGCCGAATCGCAAGAAAAGTTGGGAATCGTCAAGACTCGGAAAGGAAGCGGTGGCCGAAGACTTCGCCGAATACAAGTCGGCTAATTTGGCGGAAATGGCCGAGACGAAGGAGCGAAAAAAAGAGGCTCATGCTTTAAAAATGAAACGTGGGGAGACGTATATCAACCATTTGAATGAAAACCAAAAAAACGCCGATTTAACATTCCTCCTACAACCGCACGAACATCTTGACGAACCCTTTAAATCGATCATACTTCAACGCAAACGCGAGATATGCGACAAGTGAGGTTGGGAAGGGCCGTAAGTTTTTTTTTGTCGGTTTTTTTAGTTTATTTGTCTTTTTAACGTTTATTTAATCTTGTTTTATTTTTTATTTAATGTAATCTTGTTTTACTATTTATTATATAAAATTAAAAAAAATAATTCATCACACAACACCACCAATCCCACTAAAATTCTATCACTAATAATGAAAAATGGTGAGATAAGATGGCACACCTCAATTGGATGTTACAAGTGATGGTTTTGGACCATCACATGTATTTGTTAATAAGTATGTGGTGCTGGTTGGAGATAACTTTGTTTGAATACGAAAGTCAAAAATATTTTTGTTCTTTTTGTTTTGTTTAATAGGAAAACACTTTGTACTGTTATATAGAAATGCTAGCTTACAAGTTTCACCATTTTCTAATGACTTTTAATTTCATTCTTATCTTGATAAAAACAATTTTTCTTGGTCAAATTATATGCCCTAAAAGTTATGTCAAATATATTTTTAAATGAGTGAGTTTCAAACAAAACACTGTTAGCTATTGGTTTGAGAATAATTAAATGTTCGTTTTGACTTAGTTGGTGGTAACTTTGTTTGAATACGAAAATCAAAATATTTTATAGAACTTGTAGTTTCATCCTTATCGCAAATTAGACCATTTTTCATTGTCCAATTATATTAAACTTATATAAAGTGTTTATTTATTCTTATATCACGTTTTTATAACCATAATTTGTATCCCACTTTTGTAAAAGAAAAAAAAAAGAAACTATACCACATGTTATACAACAATCTTTAGAACTTAATAGTTAATGAACGATAAAAAAACGTTGTGAACCATATGCGTCCATTTATTGTTAGATGTCATAATGACAATCTTGTCATTTTTATCGGGTTTGTTTGATTGTGACTTGTTTTATTTTTTATTTTATCTAATGTTACTTTAATTGGCACGCTTATTGTTGGTTCATTTCATGTAGTCGAAGATATGGCATGGAACTCGTCAAACTTTTTGTGGTCTTTATTGTATTTATTCACTTGTATTTTTCATTGACGGATGCATGTTATTTTCAATGTTTTGTCATCATGCATATATATTTAATTCTTAGTTTACACCATCTACAATGGCATTCGTATTGGGGACATATTCACTCAAAAGTGTATCATCCTTCACACTTACTTTTCTTTATTTTCATTTCTTGCATAATCAACCTCATTTTTACATTTATTTTTTTTAATTAAAATATAGTCCCTCCGTTTCATTATAAGTGTTTTAGTTTGATTTTTCAAGTCTTTTTTTTTTAACTTTGACTGACAATATTTTTGTTTGTGTTATATAATACTTGATGAAAATATATGAATGGATTGGGTTTTAAATGAATTTTACATTGATATAATTTTCATCAAGTATTATATGACACGAACAAAAATATTTGCAGTCAAAATTGCAAAAGAAAGACTTAAAAAGTAAAACTATGACACTTATAATGGGACGGAGGGAGTAACAAACTATCTAATTTTTTCATTTGAGTAATTATGTTCAAATAGTGGATCCTTAAAACTAAAATATGATTAGAAGTATTAGAAAAACCAAGTATAATAAAATGTTATGTAATTGCACAATAATAAAAGTATAAATACATAAAGAGTTTATATATTAATATTCGTTGCAAAATTTTAAGTCCATAAAACAAATTTCAAAAGTTACAAAGTTTACAATTTTTAAAATTCTTTTTAAAAATTATAAGTTTTACAACTATAATTAAAAAAACAAATAAAAAAAGAAAAATAATAAATAAAGAAAAGGAAATTGAAAGCGTCACAACTGATGAGCACATGGTATCGGGTATCGGTACCAAATCGGGCATTTCGGTACCGGTAGCAAGTATTTAAGAAAATCGGTATCGGAAAATTTTGGATCGCTATCTGTATTTACCGAATGTTTACTTACAGTATCGATACCGAACCAGATATTTTCGATACTTGTACCAAATTTTTAAGAAAATCATGATCAACAAATTCGGAATCGGTACTGGTCAGTGCTAGTATGGTAACGAGCTCATTTCTAGCTCCACCACCCGTATTCCCACCTTTGTCATAGACGTTTATAGTCATGGTCAAACAATGCGACATAAGTAGACTAATACATATAGCTCGTATGTCATGTTGATATAAGTGTATGCGTTAAGGGTTTAAGAGATGTTCATTAACAACTAATTAAGATTGAAAAATATGGTTTTGGATAAGATTATGACTTATCACTATCTTTGATAGGCCTACTTTGAAGTCGTTTGTGGTAAGTGATTTATGTATCAAAACTTTATGCGTCAAAAAATGAACATCATTAATCGTTAATTTTTTGAGGGTTGGAATTATGTACTCATAGGGAAAAGGATGAACAGATAATAAAAATAAAAAACAAATATCGTAGCATTAATACGTGATAGTTTTTAAGGTCATGTGATATACATGAATCAGTAAAGCAAGAGAATGATTTTTATAAAGTGGATGTGGTGTCTCTATTTTATTGGTTTACTTTTCCTTTAAATTTTCAAAGGTGGGATGAATGGTGCAAGAGTTGATAAGGTGGCGTTTGAGTGACCTGACGACGTATAAAAAATGAAGAACAAAATGGATGACACATGATGACATAACACTTAAAAGTTACTATTTACAAGCTTTGGTAATTCTTTTAGGCGTTTAAGAATTTAAGCAAATGTATTAATAGATTTAGATGTTTAAAATGTATTAATATATGCTTTTCAAAATTGTCATTTTATATGAGATTAAAATATAATTTTAACTATGTTGATATTACCAAATCATAAACTATATAAATAATTAAACCGGTAGAGCTAGTTGACAAACAATAGAATCATGGATCGGATTGTTTATTATATTATCATCATCGTCAATGTCATTCGAGGTAGTTTCGTGTTTTAAAGGAACTTGGCCTTCACAATATTACGGCAGAAATAAGATGGCCACATATTAAAGAATATATATACTTTTTTAATAGGTGGCTATGTGCATGACTGCATATATATATATAAACACAGCTTTCATTGGTATCTTTTTCTTCTTGGCTCATTGGTAGCACGCTGATCACTCGCATCTCCATTTGTGTAAAATGTTCACGTAGGTATATAATGTACTTGTATTTAAGAAAAAATTTCTAAAATATTCATTTTACTTTGTTAAATTAACATTCTATTCATTTGACCGGCTAACTTTTAAAAATATCTATAAAAAAACAGTTTACTAACCGAGATTTTAATCATTATCTGACTGAATCTTAATCCAACCAGAAATTACTAAATACCAAAGTCAGACTGGATTTTTCAAAAGTGCAATCGAACAAAATGGATTTTTTTCAAAGTTTGGTTTTGAATATTATATTAATATAATTAATGTTAATTCTATTTGATTTGTCTTTTATAGCTTTTAAATTATGTAATTTTGTAAATTCTGAAGGGACAGGCCGTTCCGACTTGCTTATTGTAATCTATGTTATATTTAGCTGTTATATTTTAAATTGATGTAATTTTCAACTTTTAAACATATACTATAATTTGAAATAATATAAATATAAAAAAACTAGTTATAATAAAATATAATTTGATGGTAAAAGTAAATGTAAAAAAAAGGTGATGCTATGAAAATAAAAAGAACGTTTGACCATGAATATAACATTGAAAAGAAAATGAATGTTTTACATAATGCATGAAAATCTAATGTGCAACTAACGTAGCACGGTGTTTAAAGAGGATGTATTAGCGTGACGGGAGTCATCTCGTTTCGTATGGAGTTGACGAGGTGGCTATATGGTATTGATAGGGAACACCACGCCACCCTATGTGCTAATGGTGAGGGATGGCCGTCTCAGTGTGCTAGTCATACCACGTGAAACCATTGACGATTTACAACAAAATAAGCTCAATGTAAATTTTCATGATGGAAAGGCAATCAGAGATGTTATAAGTACAAACAATTGTTAACAGACAATATTCTGTGGACCATATAATTTTTTAATTACTCCATGGATCTATACGTGTGAAATTTTTCTATGTGTAAAAGTCCACACCATCTCATGTATTTAACCACAGACAAAAAAAAAATTCATGTCAATATATCCTCATTGTGCTAAATCTAGTACCAATAATTGACAAACAATAAAAAGCATGGTATCGTCATCAATATCATTCGATGGTATTTTCACCTTTTAAAATAACGTGGCCCTCACTCCTCCTCGCAAGGATGCCTATGGTAGAAGAAATATCGTCTACACACATACTCTCCTTATTATGTTGCTCGTTCGGGGCAAATATGTGCATTTCACAAAAATGAAATTCGATTATGGGAATAAGCTATTTTGGTTGAAGTGATGTTGGGGGGTTATCTTTAAAAAAGTATTGATGCTTTGGAAAGGAATATGAGGAACTTGAGCAAACTCTTGAAACATGCCTTTCATCTAGTGGAAGATGATTGGACGGGGAAGGGGACTCATTGGTTGGTTCTCAATGCATTCCTCACTCACCAAGACAAGTGTCTCGGAGACTATTTTTGTGTTTTGAAAGACCATTTATATTAAAAACCAAAGAGCTAATTGCAAGCCGTAAAAGCCTGAACGTGTTGCAAGAAAAACCAAACGAAACAAATTACCAAATACACTTGCAAAAGATAATTGACAAAATTGAATTTACACCGAACCAACCTCCCCCCCCCCCCCAACTCAAGATTCAAACGCTGATTTCCATTCTTCGCCCACAAAAAGGAGGCTGTCTAAATATATATCACCACTTTCTCCACCAACAACGACTTGTTCTCGAAAACCTTGTCGTACTACCCATACCATATCAAATAACCCGTTAATATTTTTTTTAAATCTAAAACTCTTCTTATCTATTACTCTAATAAAAGAATACTACTATGTGTCACTTGTCACTCTTTCAATCATCCTCACATTTTTAAACTCATTTTGTTATTTGAATCCCATGTGGGTCATTACCCAACACAAAATAGTCTTATTCATATTTATATATAAAGTGTGTTAATGTTTATTTATTTTTTCTTCTTTTTTTCTTTTTATATTTTAACATCATGTTTATCCTTAAGTAATAAAATGAAGCAATTTAGCTATATAAAAAGAACATGCGAAATGGGATTGAAGTGGTCGTGCATTGCTTTATTATTATTATTTTTTTAGTATTTTCAGGTACATAAAATAAAAGTAAATTAAAATACTTTCTTCTTTAAAAATTTTCATTATATACATTGAGTACAATATCATAAATTTGTTTATTGACATACTAACCATTTAAATTTATTCTTTTGGTTTGTTTTGGAATGCTAGAATCATGTTCTTCTTTTTTTAGCTATCATATATATAACTAGCTTTTATTCCCCGTAATACATGATTGTTTTATATTATTCATTTATAATATTAATATATTTTTTAGATTTTAATTTTATTTATTGTAAGGAAATTATTAATATACTTAGGATTTCACAAATAAATGAGATGTTATAACCCGGTTTAAAAAACCTATATGGGTTTGGTGAGACCCATGACCCGGTTTTTTTACTTAATAAAATTGTTTTTAATTATAATTAGTATATTTAAAAAAATCGGATACTAATTTTTAGTATATCCATATTTTATAGGATTTTCATATAAAAAATTTTATGAGATTAATTTTTAATATAATGAGATTTTATAACCCGTTTAAAAGGCTATCTGGGTTTGGTGAGACCCATACCCGTGAATTCAGTTTAAATGCATGATAAACTTTCATTTACAAATAAAGAAATCTGTTGGTTTGAGAGAATTTAAGAAGATTTCGTTTATATATATAAATATTTAAGATTAAGATTTAATACATAATTTTTTTTATTATATATGGTTGGCTTATACTTGAAAGAACCCGTGTTTTCACACGGACACCTGTATCGCTTTGTCAAGATTTACAGGCGGACATTGATTAATTTTGATTATTGATAAATTATGTATATTGACCAACACAACCGCAAACGTATTGTACAAGTAATTTTTTCTTATTAGTAAATATTTGCGTAATGTTTATTTAGTAATTCCTATAATTTTAATATAAATTGCAATTTTATTAACAATATATGATAATTGTGTTGTCGATTGTATTTTGATCAATGTTCAAATTTTAAAATGTTCACCAATTTCCCGTGTAATACACGTGGCTCAAACTAGTATTAAATAATAAGTTACAATTGAAATTGCTTGCGTCACCTCCTTCTCCAACTTATTGTTCTTGTATAAACATGGTAATCCAATAACTCCTTGACCGATTCAAAATGAGATGAAAAACCCAACAATAAATACCGGATCAAATCCATTTAGCCACTTGACAATGAACTATATAAGATGGTCAGCCGATTCCGGACACAGCTCACACATCACACGATGATCAGTTCCAACATTAAGACCTATATCTCTCAACGCCAATTTTGTGGCAATACGACAAGTGACATGTAACATGACAAAATATGACATTAAGTTGATGATTATAAAATAGTTTAAATAAATTGTAAGAACCAATAGAAATAGAAAGTTGTTCTATGATATGATGTGATATCATCAACTTATTATTATTCGCATTGTACGCCGCTAATCGACAACGATGCGAATCGTGGATATGCCTTTCAGGGGTATTTTGGTCTTTTGAAAGAAACGCGGTTCTCACTCATACACGTACACATACTAAACTCAGATCTCAATTCATCTTCAAACCCTAATCACTCCCTTTTCACTGTAAGTTTAATTAATTCATTCAACTTTTTTTATCCTACTATTTGATTTTATCATTATAAATCTTATCTTACTAATATTTTATGCATATCAACTTTCATTTTCATTTTAATTTTAATTTTAATGTGTGGAATTTGGTATTTTGAGTACGTAATTTGACGTCGTTTATTAATTTAGTCTTAATAAATAAATTTGTTGTTTTCTGATTATTATGAATTTTTATACGGTTTTAACTTTTAATAATAGAATGAAAATTAGTTTATTTTTGTCTCCGTACATTGGAGTTACAGTTTTTCAGAGTAGATCGATAAAAGTCTTGTGATGATAAAAGTAGGATGCAAGCCATTGATATTAACCACTTATCTTTTATGTTCACCACAAAGCTATCGATTTCTCAGCTGACACCACTATCAACTTAATGAGTAGGGGTGTGCATGGGTCGGGTTGGTTTTCGGCTAAAACCAAATCAAAAACAGAAATTTCGGCTTTTGAGTTTTTAAAAGCCGTTGGTTTTCGGTTTTTTCTCTTATTAGTTGGGTTTGGTTTTTCGATTTTGCTGTTTGGGCTTAAATATTTTGGGCCTAGGTTGGTTAAAAGTTTTTGGTTAGTTGATAATTTTTTTGATTACTATACATTTATGCTAAAATATTTGGGGTAAAGTGTTAAACTGTATATTAAATTTTGTAATTTACTCTAAATTTAAAATAATAAATGAAAATCTATAAGTTCGCCTAGGTTTTTTCGGTTTTAATTATACACAAAACTGAAACCAAACCAAACTTCCGTTTTTGTTTCGGTTAGGTTATGTCGGCTTGGTTTTTTTGGCCTTTTCTGTTTTGGACCGGTTTTTTCTTGAACACTCTGATGATAAAGTCAGTGTTTAAAGTTTTAGTTTGATCATTTAATGTATAAAATGGAACGAAAAGTTTGTTTATAAAGGCATAACTAAATCTTTTTATATTTATGCCATTTGTTTCCAGATTTGAATCATGGGTCAAGCTCTAGGATGCATTCAAGTGGATCAGTCTAATGTAGCCGTGAAAGAACATTTTGGCAAGTTTGATGATGTTCTTCAACCTGGTTGTCACTGCTTGCCTTGGTGCTTGGGGTATCAGTTGGCTGGTCAACTGTCGCTGCGTGTCAATCAACTTGATGTTAGTTGTGAAACCAAAACAAAGGTTCTGTTACCGTTTCTTTATTGACCTTCATTGATCATACCTAGTAATATTACCAAAATTTTATTGTTTCCCTGTTTTATGCACGTGTTTGATTGGATTGTTTTGATGTCATTTCAGGATAATGTATTTGTTACTGTGGTTGCTTCCATACAATACCGTGCTTTGTCTGATAAGGCTGCTGATGCTTTCTATAAGCTCACAAACACAAAGCAACAGATTCAAGCTTATGTATTCGATGGTAAGATGCCAAATATTTTGTGTTATATTCTGTTGGTTTTGATTAATAATGATTGTTATCATTTAATGACATTTTATTTATGTTGTTAGTAATTAGGGCTAGTGTACCAAAGCTGCTATTGGATGATGTTTTTCTGCAGAAAAATGACATAGCCAAAGGTGTTGAAGACGAGCTCGAGAAGGTAAAACTTAATACTATTACTTTTTCTATATTCATTTTAAAAATGTTTCTTATGTTCTTATGTTTCAGGCGATGTCCGGTTATGGTTTTGAGATTGTGCAAACTTTGATTGTTGATATAGAACCTGATCAACACGTGAAACGATCCATGAATGAGATCAATGCAGGTCTTTAGTTTAATTGATTCTCCGATACATCAATGACTGATAATATGACGTCTGATAATAATATGTTAATTGTGATAACAGCTGCTAGAATGAGAGTTGCTGCAAATGAGAAGGCGGTAGGCGAAAAGATTCTACAAATTAAGCGAGCAGAAGGGGAAGCGGAATCCAAGTATCTGTCTGGGTTGGGTATTGCTAGACAGAGACAAGCGATAGTGGACGGTTTGAGGGACAGTGTGCTTGCGTTTTCTGAAAACGTGCCTGGAACATCAGCCAAAGAGGTTATGGACATGGTGTTGTTGACTCAGTACTTTGATACCATGAAAGATATTGGGGCTTCGTCGAAGTCTAATGCTGTGTTTCTTCCTCATGGACCGGGTGCGGTTAAAGACATTGCTTCACAGGTTCGTGAGGGTCTGCTTCAAGCTGAAAATGCTAGAGAGTAGTTGATTGGATAAGGTATATGATGGGATTGCTATGAATATACTATAGTTTTTTTTTGGGGACTTGACTTAGTATGACGCGTATATGGTATGATCGGTGCGTATATAATTGATCATCTTGTTATTTACTTTGATCTATGTATATGAGTTTTTGCTTTATGAGAACGGGTGGATTTGCGTATCTAATTTTGCGTATGGATATTTTTGAGTTTGAATTTCACAGTTGCATTATACTTCTCTGGTTCATTTAGTTTGTTGCGTTTGTTTTTATCATTTATGCAATTATACCCTAGGGTTGTTTTTTATCATATTAAGAAATTAGTGTAATCAAAATCAAAGTCTTTATATTGATCAAGGTTGGAAGGGAGTAGTAGAAGATGGTTTATATGTTATTTAAATGAATTTCTGGATTAAACTTAAGTGGCACTATTACGTTTACAACTTGTTACAAGGTGAAATGTCATATATCAATAAAGTCGTTTTAAACTTGCAAAAACGTTACGAGCTCGAACCTATTTGTTATATTTAGCCATACACGTCTGATATGTAATATGCTCATGTTTGTCCCTTTATATTAATCATTAAGTGCATCTTAAGATAATATATTTGTTAAAAGAGTTAATAATAAAGAATAAACTAATGACTTGTTGCTTTTTAAATTGATTAAATTATTAAAAAGAATGGTATGCATTTTCTTATGTAACAGTGTTAAATCTCAGTTGATTAAATTTTAAACCCGTTTGGAAATAACAAATCATCACTAAAAGGGTTTTGTTTAGAATCTTAATGTTAGCAAAAATAAGTTCATTATTTATAAGTTTAGGCCATGCGTAATGATTAATACTCCTTCAATTATTACCACTTCAAGACATATATGGTTGTTATAGTAAAATGCCCATACTCCTTCACGCCCCTATAATACCCGGTGGGTTGTGTATCGGTCCTAATAATGCCCTGTTACGCACCGGACGCTATACCAAAGTCAAGACTAGCATTTTAAAAGTTTAGTGACTATACCATAACTAGGAGTCTAGGACATGACATGCATTTTGTTTGGAGACCACCAAAATTAAGACATTTAATTTATAAGTTTAGAGACTATACCAAAACTTTAGAATCCAAACCAAAACTATACGTATTTCATAATACAAATACATTTTAAAATATAAATGTGTTTTTATACTATTTACTAAACATTAGATAAAATTCTTATTTTATAAACTATTTGATTATTATTTTTTAGTGGGAAAACTGATTTTTCTGAAAATGCCACTCCAGACAACTGTTAAATCGAGCACACATAACATGCATCTTAAAAAGACTTTTGGAATAAAGGTACTCAATGAAGAAACAAAGCAACAAAATAAACCGGATAGGTAGAGAAATCACCTAAAAAAACTGTTGGAAATTATTTCTATTGTCACCAAACGTATGAAAAGACCAAAATCCTCATCAAACCGAGAGCCGGTGATACCCAAACATATCATCACGGCTTAAGAGCCAACGCAAGACCAAACTTGGCGCTCTTGTCCACAGCTTTGGTGTCAACTTCTCCTGAAATGGTAAACAGGGATTTAGGGCGCCACTCGTGCTGGATAAGAGCATTTGCGTTGCCAAAGTTGTCAATACGGGCCTTCACCGTGGTCAACGGGTCCAGAGCATGCTAGGTCCCAACTGTGATTGTGTTCTCATTGTTTGAGAAGGTGTGTTTCACTTCTGCACCCACTGCAGTGTTGGTCAACGGCTTCACAGTATGGTAGTAGGATGCAGTCAACGCATCACCCTTGTCATTCCTGTATCATCATTCATATCATTGTCTTAGATTTCAAAAAAATAACTTTAATGACAGTTGATAAATAAACAACTCACAGAGTCAAAGCAGCAATGAGGTCAGCATTAGAGAAGCTGATGCCAGCATTACATTTGGTGAAGTTGCCGGTTTTGGTATCAAATGAAACATCAGTACCAATAGCAGCAAGGTTGGTTCCCAAAACACCAGAGAAGTTGACTATTGGGTTTGCAGTCAACCCAATGCTTGTAGCGATTCCAGCGTAGTCATGCAAGTATTGGAGTTCCAACTATCATAATAATAAACAATTAACCATTATGATACTAGTAGCATATAATATTCATCAGATCAAGAAGCAGTTTAATTTTCACATACCTTGCCAGACCTCTGATCAGGAACTTTGAAGCTAAAGATTGCCTTCAAACCAGGAGCAGGTTCATCAACCACAATGGTGGTTGAAAGCTACAAATGATAACAAACAAAAAACCATAATGGAAGATCAAAAAGGATAACGAAATATGAATGATGAAAAGTGAAATAACTGTCATACATTAGAGCTTGTGTCCACCTTGATATCAGTGGTAACATTGTTCCTCTTTAGTTGAGTGTTGACATCTGCAAGAAACAAGTCACCTTTCTTTGTTCCAGATGAAGTGATTGCCTGCATAGTGTGGAAAGCAAAATGTCAATCTAGTGAAAATAATATTCGGAGTTCATCACCAACAGGTATAAATGATTTTGAGCAAATACGTCAGCAAATATGATCCTAATCCTTAATACCAATAAAAACCTTCAAAAAGTAACATGAATGTTGAATAAAAATAATAAAACATATATACATCCGTAAGGCAACAAGTAGCATATATAAGTAGAATACATACTAAAAAGGGCAGAAAAAACATAATTTCATCTTTAGAATTTAGATCTATACTTTAAGGCCATAATATTACTAAATTCATTCTATTCATCAACCATCATGTGATTGCAGATGATGTGATTGCCTGCCTGCATAGTGTGGAAACTGGAAACGTTAATCTAGTGAAAAGAACATTCAAAGTTTACCACCAGCCACCAGTATACAGACCTAAATGCAAAGTATAACCATTTCATATAACAAATCAAACAAACATATATAAAATTTCTAACCATTCAAACGGACATCAAACATGAATACAAAACACATAGGCATACATGATTTGCTCAATTCTGTCAAATATTTCAGCAACTATAATCCTAAGAATTCCTAATAAAACCCTTCAAAGATGACGGTTGGTCCTCAAACAGGCGAAGACACCTATGACAAGGTCGCATTATGAATTTTTTAAATAGAAAGCTAACAAGAATGTTGTTTATAAAAGAATACACAATAATACATCCATACGGCTACAAGTAGAGCACGCATGCATAAGTAGAATACATATATACTAATTAGGGCAAAAAAAACAACATGATTAAACCTTTAGATCTATAGTTTAAGACCAGAAAATTTCTAAATCCACTATATTAATCAACCATCGTCCAATAGAAAATATGTAAATTACAGCGTGTCATTGTGGTTACTCTATCTCCTTAGATTTCAGTATATCATTGTAAGGTCATTGTTGTTAATATTAATATTCTGTAGTGTAGTTGGAGTATCTGATTCTGATGAGAAATAAAGCTATAGATGCCTACTGTTAGAAAGTTAGGGGGTGTTTGGATATGCTGAATGCTGTCAAATATTTCAGCAACTATAATCCTAAGAATTCCTAATAACAACCAATAAAAACGACAGTTGATCATCAAACAGGCATTATGAAGTTTTTAGATAACAAAAATGTTGATTAAAAAATGTCAACAATAATAATACATCCATTAAGGCTACAAGTAGAGCATGCATACTAGTTAGTGCAGAAAAACAAAATAATAAAACCTTAAGAAGTATACTTTAAGGCCATAAGAGTACTAAACCGATTATGTTCATCCATCAGAACAGGAAGTAAAAATACTAAGTTTCTAACAACAGACATATTTAGGTTTATTTGTCATCAGAATTAGATATCCCAATAATAATAATAATAATAAAGCAGCAAGTTCAAGATATAACAATTAAGCACACAGTAATGTATGAATATTGATGTAAAGAATGTGAAAAGATAAAGTAATATGGAGAGAAAAGTATAAGTAGCACTGACAACTCCAGTATGCGAGTAGGTAGTGATGGTGAACTTGTGATCTCCCTGGTAATCTTTGTACATACATTCACACACAAAACATATTCAAATGTAGATCCATCAAATTGAAACGTGTAGAGAGAGATAGTTATTAATAATGAATGATAATACCTCTGGCTTTTTTGCCAATGCCAGTGTAGAGACCAGGACCTCCTTTAACCATCCTTACTGATTAATTGATTGACTGATTGAATGAAATGAGAAGAATGACGACGACGTGTAAGTATTTGGTGTTATATATATATATATAGGCCAGACAGATTAATTGGGGAAAAAGAAATCAAGCAAGAAGCCCTAATTGTTAACTCTGCCTCTGTGTGTATCCACTGCTTCATTTTCATTTGGGCCGTTCGATTGATTCATTCCTTTGGGAAAAACATATATACGAATTTTCATCTCACAGTCACACATTATTTTTTCTACTTCTTTTTGTGTTGATGTAAATGTTTAATCGTCTCGCATTTGGGTTGAACAAACCAAATAGACGAAGCGTTTTTTTATGTAAAAGCAACGCCTCACTGCTATTTTTTAATTATGTTAATGAAGTGCTCACTTCCGTTATGCTTTAAGAGTAGGATGTGAGTGAGTCAAGTTGAGTCAGACTTAAGGTTAACCAGAACATTCTAGGTGGCTCTAACGTAATATTTAAAGAAAAAATGTATTATTATTGCTGAAGAAGGATCCCTATATTAAACAAGTTAACTAGCATGGGTCAAGCTATTCTACAAAGGGTAATAAAAATGAGAAGTGTGAGAAGCCATAAATAATTGACATGTGTCAAGTGAGGACCAAAGGAAAAAGGGTATAAAGATAATTGTACACATTTTCTCTCCCAACATGCAAGGCACATGTTAATACCCCATCATTTTAGAACGTGTAATATACGAAACTTCGAAACAATAAAATATCCCGTTAAGCAGATGGAATGTTAATGAAAAATAGTCGATTATTTAAGATAATGATAAAAATAAGTTTAGGGGGTAATTAAATTAAATACTGAACAAAAAGGTTTGTTTTATAAATAGTAAATCAATTGTGGACCAAAGTAGAAGGACCATTTTCGTCAAATGTCAAAAATTGACTTGTAAATCCATACGCTGCATCTTTCGGCAACGATTTACCGGCGAACATCTTTTATTTGAATTTCTAAATCTAATCATAATTGTAAATGATCCAACCGAAACTTGGGGACTAAGACTCGTTTAAATATATAATCTTTTCATCCAATCCTAAATAACCCGTTTCTTTTCCGAGTTAAACCGCTAACGGTTGTTGTCGGATGAAACCATCACCACCGCAAGACCTAGCGCCGCTCATTGGACTTAGCCCCTGCAGCCGCCGCTTGCCGACGACGTGTTGTACGACCACCCTCTCCGTCACCCGACTCGTTCTGTGCGACTGTTGAGGTAATACTAACAATCCCTGCTTAAATCTTCGACTAAGGCTGCGGTGATCATCGGTTCCGGCGACTGAAGTGTTATATGAAACTTTGTTAATAAAGGCAATTAACAATAATTATAAGTTATGAGTATGCTAGCATTCAATCACAATAATTAATCTGACTTGCATGAGTTTGCTATGAATATTGTATAAACTGTAACTACAACCTTAGGTGTGGTTGTTTGAGATAAAGAAGATGATTAAAATTAGACTTCATGTAATATAATATATAAAAGTATAAACTTGTGTTAATACGCAAAGTTTTATGTAGATGCATCTTTTGTTCGTATATGGTAATTAAAGAAGAGTCTTTTGACAAACTTCATATTATAAATAATATTTTGTACACAACGATTAACATACTATTTATTATTGTTAGTTCATTAATGAACCAAGTATCTATTATAAATTCTTTATAAAGCTTAGAAGAATTAAGTTTGAATGGTATCTAAACTAATATTGGTACTTATCTAACTATACTATTAAAGCAATAGGCTTTATGTCAAAATCATCCCTTCCTATTGGTTGTCATTAGAGTTTCCATGTATATCAATAGCTTCTCCATTTTTCATCTTAATAAAATAAATCAATAATATAATTAAATTAGATACAATAAATGTCTTCATTTATTCTTTTTAATATTTAATTTAATAATTTGACTTCGGCTAATTATATTTATGTATGAGAATTTCTACGCAATTAATTATATTTTCAAAATTATCATTACTAAATTAGTTTAACATCTCTCTGAAATTAGTTTATTACCCAAAAAAAAACAGTAATGTGACATTAACAAATAATTTTTAATGTATTTTAGATAATAGATACTATTGATATTTTTTTGATATTTCATCCATATTATTCAATATACATATATTACGGATTCAAGTTTATAATAATTGCTTTTGATATTAGATTGAGTCAAGATTGACCGATTGAGTCACACAAATATAACATTTTACTTATAACAATAAGCAAACCTTTTTAGGAATAAAATAATAAGAACCATCCACAAATCTCAATTTCTTCATATATACGTTTCTGAAAATTAAAATTTAAAAACTTTTAACAACCTAACAAAAGTACATTTTTAATTATGGAATTTGTATATTCTAATTAATATTAATTATTGTTTGATTAAGTATTTGACTAACCATCCATAAGGCTTACTATATATATGGATTTTGACCCATTTATTTATTCTAAATTTAGCAGTTAATCATTTAAATATATTAGGTTGATTTTAAATTTAAATTTTGTTGATATATGTATTATAAAATTTAATTGATGTAATTGATATATGTTTTTTATAGATTCATATAGATTTAGCATTTGAGAAATACAATTTTGACCCATTTGAGTATAAATTCTGCGTTGATTTCGATTTATGTAAATTATGAATTAATCACCCTTTTGATTAAGGAATTATTTATATACAAAAAATGTATTTTTTTAATTAAAGGTTGTATATTATTTGAATAATGTTTTGAATATTTGATTAAGTATCCTTAATGGGTGCTTTAAGTGTTTACTATAAATACCTATGTTGACCCATTGAATGCTTCTAAATTAAGTAAATATTGATTTAAATATATAGTTTTGATTTGACTTTTAAATATTCAAATTCTAATTCATATTATTTTAATTGATAATTACAGTTCAATTCTATTTAAAATCTTTTAAAGTTAATAAATCAAAACCATATTAGTAACTTATTTTTCCACACCTTATATGAAGTTTTGAATTATTTAAATTTTGATTTAATTATATTATTTTCAATAATTTTATAATTTTCAATCAGGGGATTCAGTATATAAATATATACTGTAATTTTATATTTTAGATATAACCTATTATATTTGATGAATCATTATATTTGATGGCATTGAAATACATAATTTTATTTATTGTAAATACATAAATTTAATTTATATTTCTACATTAGTAAGTTTAATTCCCTATTTAGGTATAGTCTATATTTAAATATAGTATAGATTTATTTTATGAACATTACATTAAGGTTTTTCATCTTTATTCCCTAATTTATAAACATTACATTCAAATTTTAAAAATTCATTAATCCTAATTCCTTAATTTTCGTCCTTATTTTAAGTTAACTGACTTTCCCTAATTTATTTTTTCTAATTACAATATGAAATTCGTGTATAAATACTTAACATCCATATGTTCATTCTTACACTATCAAAACTTCTTTAGACAAAACGATTATCTTTCTTTTTAAGGTTTTTAATTTTTGTTGTTTTTATATCCTCCCATTTTGTGATGTATTTTTTGGCTTAAAAATCTTATTGTTCAAAAATGAACTTTTTGTTTATTTTTATTTTTAACCACTAGGAAAATGGAGCCAAAAGACATCACCATGTTGAACCAATTCCGGTAAGGGAGATTAATTATTTTCCGGTAAGGTTTTATTTGATACTTTAATGGCTGATTCTCATATTATTCATTATTTCATTAACAATTCTTTTTCTTTTCCCTTTTTTGTTTGAATTGATTTTAATTATTATATAATTTTCTTATAATCTTTTTTGGTTCTATATCAAAATCAAAGATTTAATGAGATGCTGAACTATTACGGGTTTCCGGTAAGGTATTATGGAAAATACTATAATTCCCGATTCTCATATTATTTATTATTTCATTGTTCATTCATTTCTTTGCCATTATAATAAATTATGATATATACGTGGTATATATTATTTTAACATAATCATTAAATCAACCATATGATTAAGGATTTAAATATATCATAATGATTCTAATTGCTATTTAACTATATTATTGGTAACAATTAAAAAAACAAATTAGTAAATTATTTTTTCACAGCTTATATCAATTACTTAATTATTAATTTGCTGATTAATTATATTAAGTTGACTATTTTTATAATTTTCAACCATATGATTAAGGATATAAATATATCATAATTTATTATAATTTTAGATATACGGGAATTGATAATCAGTTTTAGATATCAATTTTAATTATTTTGTATTTATAATACAATTTAACAACATTACATTCAAGTATTTCAAATTTTGAAAAATCCCTTAGTTAACATCTCCTAATTTTCGTCCATAATTTAAGGTAATTCAAAATCCCTAATTTTATGTTTTTAATTAATTACATTTATACCTTTCTTCTTTATTCAACTCTCCAAAAATTCAATCATATACTACTTATGTATAAATACTATGACTTTGACACAAGAATTCTTACAATATCACACCATATTTAGCAAAAACGAATTTTTTTGTTTGTAAGGTTTATATTTTTTGTCGTGTTTATATAATTCATTTTGTTTTTTTAGTTTTTTGGTTAAAAGTGTTATTGTTCTGAAATTAATAATTTGTTTATTTTTAATTTGTCACCACTAGGAAGATGGAGCCGACAAACATCACAATGTTGAACCAATTGGATGTGCTAAACAATGATTGTGTCCTCAAGGTGCGTATTTTGAAACTATGGCATCTAAAGGATAATTCAAAGCCCGGAGGAGATTGGCCGATAGAAATGATTTTGCAAGACGAAATGGTATATTCAAAGCCCGGACGAAAGTTCCTTTTAGTCCAAATAATATCTTTTTAACATTTATTTAATTTTATCATTTCAGCTTATGGCTCCCAACTAGAATAGCTAATGTCATTGATTGTATTTGCTGCAAAAATGTCTTACTTTTTGTACGAGACTGGATGTATATTTTTTTATTATTCATGCATTTATATATTTTTTACAATTCATGTAATTTAATTGATTTTTATATAATCAATCTTATAAATTAATTTATTTTTCTTTTTTGGTAACCGAATTTGTCCACTTTTTTTTTAGTTTTAATATTCTCCAATCTCAATAAACTTTGCATCTTTTACATTTGACCAATTTTTAATTAGGCATAAATGTCAAAAATTACCGATTCGTCTAAATTATTCCGGCCAAATTAAAAAATAAAGTAATATACTAAACAGAAAATAAAAACTTTCCATATTTTATAATTGACCAATTTTTAATTAGGCATAAATGTCAAGATAAAAAAGAATTATCTAATGAAATTTATTGTTAAAAGGTAATGAAGCTAAAGTCTTGACAATAGTTTCGTGATAATTAAAAAATTACTATTATATTGTTTAGTTAGTAAACTTTTGAAAAAAAATGAAAAGTTTTTTATAATAATATTTACATTTATTTAATTCTGTTTTTAAAAACCGAGATTGACCACGTTTGCGACAATATTTTGTAGTTTTTAATAGTCTTTAATGTCACCAAGTTTTCCATCTTTTATAGTTGACCAACTTTTTATTAGCATGTCAAGTTTTCCATCTTTTAGGCATAAATGTTAAGAATTACCGATTTGTCTAAATTATTTCGGCAAAATTAAAAAGTAAACTAATAAACTAAAACAGAAAATAAAATTTTTTCATCGTTTATAGTTGGCAAATTTTTAATTAGGCATAAATGTTAAGATTAATGTATTAAATTGAAAAAATAACTAGCTAATGAAATTTATTGTTAAACAAGGTAATGATGCTAAAGTGTTGACAATATTTTCGTGATAATTAAAAAAAAATAATAGTATATTGTTTAGTTACTGAATTTCCATGAATAATGGAAAATTTTATAATAATATTAACATTTATTTATTTATGGTTTTTCAAAACCGAAATTGAAGACTTATGCAACAATCTTTTATAGTTTTTAATAGTATTCAATGTAATCAAACTTTCCATATTTTATATTTGACCAATTTTTAATTAGTATAAATGACAAATTTAATGTATCCTAGAAATTTAAATAATTACCTTTGATTATACTAGAAAGTTAATATGTTTTGTATTAAATACACATTAATTTATTTGACCAATTTAATATGTTGTTTATTACTTATTTCAAATTTATATTTTAAAAACTTAGATATTCTCTATAATTGCTTATTTCTCCATTATTTTTTTACTTATATTTGGTTTACTTAATTTATATTGTTTCCATACTTAGCAACAAAATTCACAAATTTAGTTGTGGTCCATATAAAAATCAGTTTTTTGGTTTTTTTAGTAAGATCATACAAATTATTTTTTCATATTTTAATTTGAACTATAACTTTCATAAACACATTATACTAAACAAAATCAAAAAGACCAAAATTATTTTGACGAATAGATTGGTTCTAAAAGTCGGTGTGCCAATAATGTTACTAAGGAATATGAATTAGAAGAACGGTTTGTGTAATGGAACTAGATTGCGAGTGATTAATTTGGGTATGCGTTCTGTTAAAGTAAACGTTATTTCAGGTACTAATACCGGTTTGTAACATCCTAAATATTCTAATAATAAATAAAGAAAGTTGCGTTAAATTGTCGTGCGTTTAATAATATTAACTAACGTCTAATATGGAAAAGATCATGGACTTGGATTTAATTAAGATGGAATAAGGGTAATGGGCCTTAGGTCCATGAGCCTTAAGGGGTATAAATACCTCCTTAAATCACCCTTAAACCCTAAACCATCATTCATTTCCATCTTATTCTCTATACATTCAAAACACACACACATACACTACACCATATTTCGGCCGAGAGAAAGAGAGGTGAGGTCCGAGCAAGCACACGCGATTCAAGATAGATACAAGATCTAGAGCCCTTAAGCAAGCTAACCGAGACCGAAGAACGTATAAAGGTAAGCCGTTTTACCTTTAAAGTTTACATTTTTATACACGTTTAGTCTTGAAACTTGAACCTAGAATAGATTGAGTATAAACGAAAGATAAAGTTGTAAACTTGATAGTAAATATGAGTGTAATGAACCAGGAAATGGAAATGGCTCGATTAAATGAACCCTTAAACTAGTATTGAACGTTTCGAGCTTAAAGGTCCGAACTTTATGCATTTTCGGGCCAAATCTTATTCAAAAACGACCATAGGGTTGATCGCGAGTTGGTTAAATATCGTATCCAAAGATTTCGCATTAAAACGGTGATGGTTATGGGAGTTTTGGATGAGCCGTAGTTGCTGCTGGGCAACTTCGCCTGCAACTAACTTCGCCAAGCAAGTTCGCCCAGCATGTTCGCCAAGCAAGTACGCCTGTCTTATATGTTCGCTCAATCATATAAGTTCGCTCACTGCTAACCTCGCTGAATGTTAACTTCGCCACAATAAGCTCGCTGGCCAACTTCGCTTGTTGTTAAGTCCGCCTAACAACAAGTTCGCCAACCTTAAGTTCGCTTGGATGTTAAGTTCGCTGAGGTATAAGTTCGCCAATGTTAACTTCGCTGAACAATAAGTTCGCCAATGTTAACTTCGCTGAACAGCAAGCTCGCTAATGTTAAATTCGCTTAATATTAAGTTTGCCAAAAGTTAAGTTCGCTGAGAAATGAATTAAAATCCTAGTGAAAAAATGCGTTAAAAATCCTAGCTCGACCCCAGAGCCCCTGGACCCTGCTAGGGGCTGCCGCCCCTAGAACCCCGCTGCCAGGGGCGCTGCTCCCGGACCCCCGTTCGTTGTGGGTTATAATTGAACTAGAAACACAATATAGATAGCGATAGATGATTGATACGTGTATTGTTATACAGTTAGCCGTGCACAGCTCAAGAAGGGAATAACAATTAACGGTGAACGTAACCATGTTCAGGTGAGTTTCTAGCCCCATTTATGTGTTATGTTTTCGAGGCTGTGTGCATACTCAATATGTTTGTTAATACGCTTATCCTAAGAGATAAGTGTATGCCTTATGTGAATAATATGAAATGTCTGAATGATTGCTTGATGGTACGTGAACGATCTTCGGATATTGCACGTACTGTCAGGTTGTAACGCTATGTATAAGGTAAGTATGATATGTATGCTTATGTGTATGAACGTGATAAAGTTATTAAAAGAATGAAAGGATGGTTGTATGGTTACGAAAAGGGTACCGAGCCCTAATAATACTCGAGGTATGATGTATGGTTGTATGGTAACGAAAAGGGAATCAAACCCTACTAATATTCGAGAACTAGGGAACCGAACCCTACTAATATTTGAGGAAAGAGGGTACCAAGCCCTAATAATACTCGAGGACGGAGGGTACCGAGCCCTAATAATACTCGAGGAAGGAGGGTACCGAGCCCTAATAATACTCGAGGAATGTAGGGCGTAATGCTCTTTATAACGTAAGATATGAAAGCAAGTTAGTACAAAAGAAAGTATGAAAGTATGAATGAAAGAATATAAGTTTGTGTGTATTGTATAATGTATGATTAACTAGAACTCACTCAGCGTAGCTGAATTTTAGTATGCACGCAGGTGAGTAGGATGAGGCAGCTCGCTTGAGGGGACACGTGGCGTTGAATAAGAGACTAGCATCGGAAGGCTCAGGGCGTGTTATGTTTTAATTACTTAGTTTTCGAAAGACAAGTTGGTTGTTTAAGACAAGTTTTGAATTGTTATGAAATGTTTTATTAAAGTTTTTATATTCCGCGAATGTTTTTAATTTACTCTGATATTAGAACTGCGTTTATGAGTAAATCCAACACAAAAGTAGGGCTACCGGTAACGGGGCCTTACACGGTTATCGCACTTGTATAATTCATTGTGGACTAACACCTTCAGATAAGACACTTTCGCTCAAATTGAAGAGAAAGTAGTTTTTTTCTAGTTGTAGTCTGTTTTGCAATGACCATTAACAAAAGTCAAGGTCAATATCTAGCAAAAATAAGATGGAGAAGATGTTAATGGCCAAGTGCATGTCTTTGCAGGAGGAAAAAAATAGATTGTTGCATATGAACAAGATTTAGGGAAAGTCTATTAAACTTATTTTCAAATAATACTGTAGAAAGAGAAATCTCTGTTTCTATAATATATTAAACTATTTTGTATCCAATATCATTGTGCAATTTGATTTTGTATTATTAATATATCATATGTTGGAGACACTTATCTTTGTGGATATAAAGATTATCAATACAAATCAATAACTAAAACCAATATTTTAAGATTTATACATAATGTTGGGCTCAATGAGAACTACTAAATATTTAAGAACCACTAAAAATTATTGTATTCACCTTTTGTATGTATTAAAAGATGAATACATTATTAGTATCTTAATAATGGAAATTAAAATACGTCACTATATCGAATCGTTGCCACATCCGGACTCTTATTAGCAGCCATATGGATATGTAGTTAGGGTTGCCAAAATGTATTGTTGTGCAAGTTCGTGTCATGATTTAGAACATGTTTGAGCTAATATGGGTTATTAGCATCTTGAGTTCAAGTCATAACAAGTTCAAGTCAATATTAGAGTGTATACAAGTTATGGCTCTGTGAATCGTTAAACAAGTCATATAAGCCAATTGATGTTTGTAAGTGTTTAGTTATTAGCTATTAAAAAAACCAGTTTGTTCCTATTTATATTAATCTTTGACAACAACGAAATGCTACAACCTTGTATACAAGGAAGTATTTAGGGAGTTGTAAATACTAACTTATGATACTTTTGTTAAATAAATAGTTAAATTGTATAGACTTTTGTTCGTGTTTATTTTAAATTACACTTCAATTAGTTCTTCCTACATCTTGTCAAAGTGAAAGGTACTTAGACTATCAAAAAAACACAAGGCTCACAGTTGGATGCCAAACCTTACATGCTGAAGAGATAAAATAATTTACGAATTAACTATTGGATATATGTGAAGGGAATGTTGGGGGGTGTCCAAATGACGACGAATGAATGTATAAATTTCCGATGATCTTCTAATTAATAATTCAGTATATCCAATATATGATTTAATAGACTTTGTCTATCCTTCGCTTTTAGACAAGTTCAATGAACTTACTTTCAAGAACGGACAATATTGTCAATTAAAATTATATGTGTTTATTAGACGATTTTTATATTTCCACCTGTGACGCCCACGGGGCAATAACCTAGTTATACATTATTTTAGTCTAGCTAATAGTATTATTTTATTAGTCGTAATTTCATCACTCTTGTTATCCATTCAACATTATTTATATATATATTAGTAACAATTACATGGTTTTTGGGAAATAAGTGTCGAATTGCTAGGTAACACACCAACTGTTAGTAGTTTAATTATTTTATAAAAAGCCTTTGTAGCCGGAAGCCGATCGGTTAATCACACAATGTAATTTGAGTTCAATAAATCTTATGTGAACTATATACTATAATGAAGATTCTCAATCTAGTTGAAGACAACTTGATCTGTTTTGCTTTGTTTAAGGAACAGATATCGTTTCTTGTTACTTCGTAGTACGGTTTCCGTTTTCGGTTACTTATAGTATTGAATCTATTCCGTTACTTTGTAGTACGGATTTTCGTTACGCGTCAGTTATATTTTGAGTTCAATTGTTTTATATATAAATATATAGCATACAATAGATTATTTATTTGTACTCGTTCCGGTTTTAAATATGTTTAGTTATATGAAATTAGCTTTTGTACTCTGTCACCCGAGCACGTCGGAAATGTCGTATGGGCGTCAAAGGCATGCACTTATCGTGACAGTGCGTAATAAAAGTTCACGGCGTCTCTAGCTTGTGCTTTCGTAGCACTTTGGCCCATAGAGGCGTATAGATCGATCTTAGCTCTGAGTTTGCGTTTGTTGTGTGGAGATGGAATAACGGGTGTACGCCACGCTCACCATCTCATAGGTGCATGGACTAGCTAGCTGTGTACTAGTCTGTTCTGTTTTGGCTCGTGGGTGCTTCCGTTTCACGTGACTTTGAGTTTTGATATGTGTAGTCACGTGGTTTGATGTGTGTATAAGTTATGATATGTTTCTGATATGCTTTCGTATGCGTTTGATTATGTTCTGTCCAAGTGTCGGATCGTACCTCCGAATTTTATTAAGTATATGTTTCAGTAAAAAGGTTGATTTCGAGTTTGAATTGAAGTCCGTATATTTATTTTCTTACGTCTGTCTTTTACCTATACTATTGTTCTTTCCGTTACTGGGCAATTTTTGGCTCAGCCGTATTTTCTTGTTTTGTTTTTCCTATTCTGTTTTCAGGTAATTCGGGACTCGGGGAAATTAGTGATGAGAGTGAATAATGAAGCTCAAGCTTTTAAAAGTTAATTCATTTTGGTTTAATAATATGACATAGGCTGCATTGATTTTTTTTTTGTTTTATTTTGGATTGTGGCATTGATTTGATATCTGTAATAGTGACACGCAGCCCGTTCCGGGTTGGGGTGTTACAGAACCTTTATAACTTTTTCGTATAATATTTTTTTTTTTAAAAAAAAAAATTCATCATAATAACAAGCGTTTTTTATCTTTAATATTAGTATGAATTTTGTTATATAAAATTGAAAACAAAAATCACGTAATTGTGTCTTTTCGCACACCATTGTGTCTTTTTCGCTTATCATTGTGTCTTTTCGCTTATAATTGTGTCTTTTTTCGTCATTGTGTCTTTTCACACCCAATTGTGTCTTTTCGCTTATCATTGTGTCTTTTTTCGTCACTGTGTCTTTTTTCGTCATTGTTTCTTTTCACACACCATTGTGTCTTTTCGCATATAATTGTGTCTTTTTTCGCACACCATTGTGTTTTTTCGCTTATCATTGTGTCTTTTTTCGTCATTGTGTCATTTCGCACACCATTGTGTCTTTTCGCTTATCATTTTGTCTTTTTTTGTCATTGTGTCTTTTCGCACACCATTGTGTCTTTTTTCGTCATTGTGTCTTTTCGCACACCATTGTGTCTTTTCGCTTATCATTGTGTCTTTTTTCGTCATTGTGTCTTTTCGCACACCATTGTGTCTTTTCGCTTATCATTGTGTCTTTTTTCGTCATTGTGTCTTTTCGCACACCATTGTGTCTTTTCGCTTATCTTGTGTCTTTTTTCGTCATTGTGTCTTTTCGCACACCCTCGTGTCTTTTTTCATCATTATTTCTTTTTTCGCCATTGTGTCTTTTCGCACACCATTGTGTCTTTTCGCTTATCATTGTGTCTTTTTTCGCACACCATTGTGCCTTTTCGCTTATCATTGTGTCTATTTTCGCACATCATTGTGTCTTTTCGCACGCCATTATGTCTTTTCGCTTATCATTGTGTCTTTTTTCGCACACCATTGTGTCTTTTTTCGTCATTGTGTCTTTTCGCACACCATTGTGTTTTTTCGCTTATCATTGTGTCTTTTTTCGTCATTGTGTCATTTCGCACACCATTGTGTCTTTTCGCTTATCATTTTGTTTTTTTTGTCATTGTGTCTTTTCGCTTATTATTGTGTCTTTTTTCGTCATTGTGTCTTTTCGCACACCATTGTGTCTTTTCGCTTATTATTGTGTCTTTTTTCGTCATTGTGTCTTTTTTATTCATTGTGTCTTTTCGCACACCATTGTGTCTTTTTTCGTCATTGGGTCTTTTCACACACCAATGTGTCTATTTTCGTCATTGTGTCTTTTTTATTCATTGTGTCTTTTCGCACACCATTGTGTCTTTTTTCGTCATTGGGTCTTTTCGCACACCATTGTGTCTTTTTTCGCCATTGTGTCTTTTCGCACACCATTGTGTCTTTTTCGCCATTAATACATGTTACACAATAACTTGAAACGTAAAACCCAATGGTGAATACGTATAAAACAATGACTTAAAACGTAAGACACAATGGCGAATACGTATAACACAATGGCCAAAAACGTAACACACAATGGTGAATATATATAACACAATGACTTGAAATGTAAAACACAATGGAAACAACATATTACACAATGATACAATGAACAACAAAAAAACACAACTAAAAAACCCAGTAATTTTTTTATATAACAGTATGATACTCATATTAAAGATAAAAAAACACTTATTATTATAGTGAATTTTTTTTAAAAAAATAATGTCATATGAAAAAGTTATGGACATTTTAAAATGATGTGGGAATTGGCATGTGTCTTGCATGTGGAGAGAGAAAGTCAACAAATGTGGGTTATTACCTTAATGCCCTTTTCATTAATTTTTATTTATTAAATTAATCTCAGTCATTCAAATCAAAGATCAATGGACTGGATTCCTTCTCATCATTCTTATTTTTGTTGTCCTTTGTATTTTAACTTTACCCTAACTAGCATACCCTCATAATTTCTGTTAATTTGTACCATTTTCATGTTAAGATAAATAGATTTATATACTAACTTAAAGCATTCACAATAGCTCCTTTAAACTATTGTGAGAGAAATCTCTAAAACCTTTAAAGGATGCAAAGTGGTTGTGAATGAAAGATAGATAAAATTTTAAGAGAATTAGTAAAATTGGAGGAGCCGTGTTCATCATCTATTTATTTTTTAATATATTTGAAAGTAGTGGTGAGTGGATGAGAGATAAAAGATAATGATAAAGACGTAAAAAAAAGGGATATTAGTTTTTAATACTCCTAACTTTCCCTCATTGGTAGATAACACTCCCAACTTTTGATTTGTTACCCACCACTCCCAACTTTCACCCTATTTTCCTGTACCACTCCCCGTCTAAATGAACACTAACCTCGTTTATGTTTTGGACTAAAAATGTCATTCAAATTAGTTTAGGGGGTAAAACAGAAATTTTATTTTTAACACACAACCTCCATTTCCGATGACCTCGTTTTTCCGGCGACCTCATTTTTTCCGGAGAATTTGAGTTTTCCGTCTATCTCGTCTTTCAGAACACCATATCCATCATTTCACCGAGCTTCACATATGAATTTGAGTTTTCCGGTGAGTTGCAGGTTTCCGGCGAACACTATATCCATCTTTTCACCGCCCATCGCCCCAAAACCGCAACCCCCGCCACCACCAGTGTCTCACCCAGCCACCTTGCAGGATCGCCTGCGTGCCTGAAAATCGAGTTGCAGGTTTCCGGCGAGCACCATCTTCATCATATCTCCACCGGTGTACAATCTTCATGATCTCCATCACCTTTTTACACCTCTAAACCATCTCTATTTTTTAAAAGACGAGATAGTCGAAAAAATCAAATTCGCCGGAAAAACGAGGTCACCGAAAATGGAGGTTGTGTGTTAAAAATAAAATTTCTGTTTTACCCCCTCAACTAATTTGAATGACATTTTTAGTCCAAAACATTAACGAGGTTAGTGTTCATTTAGACGGGGAATGGTGCAGGAAAATAGGGTGAAAGTTGGGAGTGGTGGGTGACAAATCAAAAGTTGGGAGTGTTATCTACCAATGAGGGAAAGTTGAGAGTATTAAAAACCAATATCCCAAAAAAAATAGTATTTAATTGTGTATGAGAGAGAAAATGTAGTGTTTTTAGTGTAATTATAAAGATAAAGATAAAGAAGCTGTCGAAAATACTTTTATAAATGGGTTGAATGAGTAGATATAATATACTATAGAGAGGGAATACAATGACCAATGGGACTACGTGAAATGGGTATCGGTAGATAATGTCTCATACCTGACTGTAAATTTGTGTCTCATACCTAATGTAGTAGTCAGTATCCATCGAGAATTTGATATATTCATAAGTTTGTTAAAAATTGCCTTCGTGATTTTCGACAACGCTTCTTATTGTTTCAATTTCTTTTCATGATTTTATTACTAAAGAAGTTAAAAATGTAAAAGCTAAAATCTAACCGACTAGAAAATTATTCTACCTTTAAATAAGTGTTACAAATATGTATGTTCCGGATGAGAGGGTTGGGCATCATCTAATACTATATATATCTCATACTTGCGAAATTTTTTAAAACTAATTACATACCTAAATATTCGTATGTCACCCTTCTTAATGTTTAGGGGCTTTGGCTTTACCTATTGGTTCGGGTTTGTTTGTCTTCCCTAATACTAAATCTATAAAGATGTTAAACTGTTTATGATGTTTACAATCTAGCAATACTATATTTAAAATACCAAAGGGCATGGCCTAGTAGCACCATGATGTTGGTCATTGATAAGAATATGTCTTTTTAAATAGTGAGGGTTAAGTCTAGGTCTATAAAGGAACCGAATGAACCTGAACAAAGCATGCATGTGTTTGTTTGGTTAACTTTAGTAGAACAAGTGATCAAGCACATACAATTAAATGAACATGGTTTTCTTATTCGTACTCATTCGTTAAAATAATGATATGTGTGTGCATGTCTATCCAGAAACAATATACACAAATGTTTGCGAACATAAACGCACAAACATAAATGAATGAACATAAATGACTTAAAATCAGTTTAACATAAATATGAACAACAATATGTTGGGCCTAAAAGTTACTAAAAATAGATGACATTATAATGGGCCTGAAAACAGTTCATGAACAAGCTATTGAACGTTTAGTTTGTGTACAAAAGTATTTAAGTCCCGTGACTATAAAAATTTGTAATTTAAAAGTTAAGCCATAAAGTGTTAGAGTTGTCGTTGGAAAAAACTAGAAAAGAAAATAAAAGAATAAAAATAAAACTCAAAACATGTAACCCTTGATCCAGCCCATCTCATCCATATTACCACTTTTAGGCCTTCCAAGTTTATTTTGTCGTATGAAAGAGAAACAACCATAAAGTATTGGAAAACATATTCCAAATTCAAGCATTTCTCCTTTTATTTTAATATAAAATTTAATATATTTTAAGGCATACGCAAGCTTCCATTCACACATATAAAACTTAAAAGAGTCAATAACGTCTCAATCAGTTGATTCCATGGTTTAAATCGTCATCAATGCCGGGAGCCGTAAAGCACACAAACTCATTTCGTACCCTGGCCATCTGTGTGCTACAAGATGCATGCTAGTGGCAATATATATTTATATGTATTAACCTTTATGGACACTAGTCTTCCTATAATTCAGTAATTCCAATAATAATCCCTAGCGAATTCATTGTTTTTATTGTTTTATGGTATGTGCCCGTTTACAAGGAATCTGCGGGTTAAACAAACAGATGTCTTCAGATGCGGTTCACAGACTGCAAACATTTTGACTCTGTAAAATCAAACATCACCTAATTGCCCGTCTACTTAGAATGTCCAAACTAAATACTCGCTTACAAATTAAAAAAAAAATAATCACTAAATTTTGAACGGCTGTACACACGTTAAACGCTTGATTTAACTAGGGAAGAGGGCGTATCCTCTGCTGCCTATTGGTATTAGTGACTAGGATTGACTTGTGATACCGAACCATAGATATAACCAAGATCTTTAGTCTCTACTCGGACCGATGAAAAAAATGGGATCACCCATATTTAAAAACAGTTTGCAACTTAGTTAAAACTTACTTTTGAAGATACCATAAATGGTTTAATTTATATAATTCTTGATATTTCAAACCATCATGGATGCTTGTTATACATAGACTATTTGTAGTTAATTTAAAAAAAAAACATTCTAAATTGCAACAAACATGATCTTGGATAAAGAATTCACCATATTATAATGAGACTAGATTTCCCTGATGGGATTAAAACATTGTAACTCTACTAACTATACACGTGCTACGCGTTTATTTCTTGATGTATAGAACATGAGAACGAAAGATCTTGGAAAAATGGTATCTAGCAAACGTTTTTTGCAATTACATGCCTAGATCATCGAGTTAATATGGTTGTCACTACTATATTAGAAGGATAATATCTGTATTTCTAGTACCACATGGATTTTCGGTTTCTAGTTTTCACGATTCTGAAAATAATACAACATTAGAAGACACTAGACTACCCTAGACTACGCTTTAACTCGAAAGAGTACAAGTTTTAACGTACATACCAATGAAGAATGATTCCACGAATAATAAAGATTAAAGACAAAATAAGGTTGGCATCAAGCTGCAATTCTTAGGAATCATCAAAAAATTATAAAACATAATAAACCAAATAAGCAAACAGCTTTCAAATTCACATCTATAAATACATATACTCAACAAGAAAACTTAAAAGGAGAAAGTAAAATATATAAACACTTTTAACAGTTAAAATGGCAATAAAGTGTGAAGAGAGCTACAGAAAGCGATCCATTGCCAACACTAACCCCGAGATCCCAGAAGTAAGGAGTGTTAAAAGAAGGCGAAGAGACACATCAGCACTTACACTAGATTGCATAACGGAGTCAACTCAGCAAACCGGTCAAGCTTCACCTACAACTGTAAACAGAAGTTCTAAGTTTCGCGGGGTGAGCAGACATAGATGGACAGGTAGATTTGAAGCACATTTGTGGGATAAACTTTCTTGGAATGTTACACAGAAAAAGAAAGGAAAACAAGGTAGTTAGTTGCAAGTATTAATTTATTTCCTATCATTTTGTTCTTTTATTAGTTTGTTATCTGATCTGAGTTCATTTTACTTCTTGTTTGATATGCAATTTGGATGATGATGAACAGTTTATCTTGGTAAGTACTTGTTTCTATAAGGGTTATGATAGTGATTTGTTTAAGGAATCGATTGTAAACCGTGAAGTTTGCTAATTTTGTTTTGGTTACGATCTCAGGAGCTTATGACGAAGAAGAATCAGCAGCAAGAGCATATGATCTCGCTGCTCTAAAGTATTGGGGACCAACTACGTTCACAAATTTCCCGGTATGGATCATACTTTTAATCATCATTATCGGGATATTCGTTGCAAACCACACTTTCTTTCGGGCAAAAGAATAATAATACTAATTACAAAAACTTTGAAGGGGTGGTACCTGATTCTCCTTTGAAAGAGGTCTCTGTTCAAATCTTGCTTCTACTTGTTTTTTATCATAACCTTTAGATGGCCACCTGCCCAACATAAGCTACAATTTACCCGACCCCGCTGGTTAGTAGGGTATTGGTGGGTCATTTGAATTTTCCAATAACAGTTCTCGCGTGGTTACAATAATAATATAACCAAATTCTAAAAAGAAAAGTTATGTAAGGTTAATTTGGGCTTCATATTGTTGACGATGGAGTTTGTGGTCTAAAATTATTCATACACATAGATGATAAAGAAATTATAGGATCAAAAGCACAAAAAAATTTCTTTTCTAATTTTATTTTTAAACGAAAAGTGACCCAATTTTATTATCAGCTTTAAGCCCCCGAAAGGCTTGATCCAGCCCTTGCAAGTTGCGATGCTAGACTGCTAGTATCTAAATCTTGCAAGAAAAAAATTCTATATTTGCGCCACAAATATTCTAAGTATATATTAACTAGTTAATCCAAATCACGTGAGTTCGATCTCATTTTCGTCTTTTCACTTCTGTAAAGGTATCTGATTATGAGAAAGAAGTTGAAATAATGCAGAACTTAACAAAGGAAGAATACCTAGCTTCACTAAGGAGGTAAGATGATGTATAATAAATAGTATGGTAACATTTCATATAACAATAAAAAGTTATACTAGTTGAATAACATTACTTGTTTGTAAATTGTTACAGGAAGAGCAGTGGGTTTTCAAGAGGGGTATCTAAGTATAGGGGTGTTGCAAGGCACCATCACAATGGGAGATGGGAAGCAAGAATTGGCCGAGTTTTTGGAAACAAATACCTATATCTCGGAACCTATAGTAAGTAATCTCTACTAAATCTAAATCTTTGCCTTGACCGGAGCTTTAAATTTTTGAATTACGTCCGATAGTTGGCCACATGATCTGGCCTGTCAAGACATCTGTCCATTATTTATGGGCACGTAACTCCAAACGTAGCCCAAATTATGTCCTTTTTTTAAGTTGAGTTGAGTTCTTTTGTGTTGTATACGAGTGAAAAGAAGAATAATAAGTTGCTTTTTAGGCACACAAGAAGAGGCTGCACGTGCTTATGATATTGCAGCAATCGAGTACAAAGGACTAAACGCGGTGACCAACTTCGAGTTGAGTAATTACATCACATGGCTGAATCCTGGTACACAAACTCCACCTGCAAATCATGAGCCACAAACAACCACCGAATCGAATGTTATGCGATCAAATATATACAGTTGGTTAGAGGAACCAAAGTCTCCATTCCTGGAAGATCACAAACCATCTGAAACTAAATCACCATTTAGTCCAAGCAAAAGATCTTCACCAACAGCAGTTGACTTGCTACTTAGATCATCCATGTTTAGAGAGCTTGTGGAGAAGAACTTGCACGCAGGTGATGATCAAGATGAGGAAGAAGACATGAAGACGCAACTGATGAGACCTTGTTATGGGAATGAAGATGGCGTCATGTTTCTGGATTCCTCGAATGGAAACGATGTACAGTTGCAAGATGAGTTTGATTTCAACTTTGATTTTCAAGGACCAACATATACATTTGGATTGTCTCCACTTGTTGACACAAGTTGATGATGTAAAATGTTTGATGCTAAAGGGTGTTTTTGTTTTCAAGATCTTGTTTGATAAACTTAAGTTGGGAAATCAAATAATGATCACAGATTCATGGTATAATGAGTAAATCAATATAAAACTTATACCTGGTAATATTAATATGTATACCATTGATAACCATTTAGGCATTGTGTTTCTTCTAAGATGACCGGTGAACTTTGTTAGATAAAGACATGTCTAAAGATTTCAAATCATCAGATGAATGTGTTTCATGTGTTATCACTGTCATTTCACTTCTAAATACAGATGTTTCATATAACACTATGAGGACTAAAATCTCCTTCAATATCATTAGAGATGATAGATATAATTGGATTCAAACAACATTATTAATATTTCGAATCAAAGACCAAATACCAATAACTGGTACAACTAAGCTACCAAAAATATTGTTACCCTAATGAAGCTAAGGGCAATAGCACTAGCAAGTAGAAAAGATTTTTGTGTATTTTGCTTTCATCTATCGACTATGATACCTTCAATATGGCATGAAAAGCCTCTTGAGGTATATCCACCGACCCCACACGCTTCATACGTTTCTTTCCTTCTTTTTGCTTCTCCAACAACTTCTTCTTCCTCGTAACATCACCACCATAACACTTTGCAAGCACATTCTTCCTCATTGCAGAAATCCTGCAACATCAATTGCCAATTGTGAAAACTAGCAAGATTCTATTAAAAGTAACAATATGCCCATGTCGGGTTGACTGGTCAAAACATGGTTTAAGAGCCAGAGGGGGTGTTACTTACGTCTCTCTAGCAATGACCGTTGATCCAATAGCAGCTTGAACTGTGATCTCAAACATTTGCCTGTGTTAATGTCACAAGCGTTAGTAAATTCTGTAACACAAAGAACAAAAGTGATTGGAAACAGTTGGGTAACCTGTCAATATATTTCTTGAGCTTGTCTACAAGCTCACGGCCAACACGTTGAGCCTTCAACTTATGAACAATAGTCGCCATTGCATCAACAGGTTGTCCATTCAAAAGAATATCAAGTTTCACCACATCAGATTCAACATACCTGTAAATCAACATTCACATATTATTGTCTTGTGTATCTCTAAAAATGACTATATATCGGAAGCAAGATCTTACTCTGAATCTTCATAATCAAATGATGCATAACCAGACGTGATGCTTTTCAATTCATTATAAAAGTCGACCACAATTTCCCTGAGAGGTAACCGATACTTCATAAACGCCCGCTGACTGCATATAACCAATAAGAAGTTTAACATAATAAAAAAATTGAAAATCTAAATAAATTCTAATGCAATGTGCGTGTAAGCTTACCTGTCAATAAATGAATACTCCAACTGTTCACCTCTTCGTTCTGAGCAAAGATTAATAACCGCCCCCACATACCTATAGCCAAAAAAAGCATAATAAGTTATTTAACTTTTAACTAATGTCAAAGTTTCTATAGATGATACAATTTAGGGTTTTTGAGAGCTTACTCACTGGGGATAATAATTGTTGCCAATACTGTCGGTTCCCATGAAGCTACAACTCGAATTTTAGGATCTGCAGTAAACCCACCCGGATTTTGCACTTCTACTTTACTGGAAAAACATCATCATCTTCGTACTCAGTATATCCCACCAATAGCAAAGCTATGGTAGGGTCTGAGGAGGGTAAGATGTAGGCAGCCTTACCTCTACCCCATAGCGATAGAGAGGCTGCTTCCGGTGAGACCCCCGGCTCGATAGTAGTTTTGCATCAAGCCTTGGACATAAGGCACATAGCACTCAATCATCGGGACACCGGCTGATCGGTGCATGTACCACATACCCAACTCTTTTTTTTATAAATAATCTGAAGTAATCTTTTAAAGACCAAAAGCCACTCACCTCCCATCTGAATACTCAAAAATATACGGCACAGTTGGAACAGTAGATATTATATGTGTTCCATGTTCCTGTTAAGTTAAATTTCAAGCAAACATCAATTCAGTAATTAACTATTTTATTCATTAAAACCTAACCAAACAACACCTGTTCAAGACGTTGATGGAAAACATCCATGTGAAGTAATCCTAAAAAGCTACACCTATAAGAAATAACCATGTATATTATCAAATAAACTCAAGTAGAGTTACAGTTTTCATAATTAAAAACATAAAAGATACAGAATTTAATCAATTTACAGACCTGAAACCGAGACCGAGTGCTGTGCTGCTCTCTCGAGCAACTGAGACACTAGCATCATTGCATGTTAGCCTTTCAATTGCATGACTTAGTGCTTCAAAGTCAGAACCGTCCGCCGGATAAAGCCCAGAAAAAACCATATGTTTTGCAGGCTTGAACCCTAATCATTAAACAATTTAACATAATTCGATAGCCCGTTAACGTCTAAAACCAAATTTACAAAATTACCTGGTAAAGGCTCTACAGTTGTTTTAGTATGAAACAATGTATCACCAACACGCACCTCTTTAGTTGACCGCATGCCACTGACCACATACCCAACTTGACCAGTCAACAGGAACCCCGTTGACCTTAATTCTGGATGCATAATCCCAACATCCAAAACCTCATAAGACTGACCCGTAGCAACCGACGAAATCTTGTCACCTTTACGCAACGACCCGTCAACAATCGCCACGTGGCAAATCACCCCCTTATACTCATCATAATAAGAATCCAACAAAAACATACGAAGATTTGAATCTTTTTTTCCCGGTGGCGGAGGGATCCTGTCTATAACAGCCGGGAGAACGTGCTTGAGACCTAGACCCGTTTTTGCAGAAGTCAAAAGCACATCACTCGGGTCAAGGTCAAACATTGACTGTAACTGTGTTTTGACGCGGTCTGGGTCAGCGGTTGGTTGATCAATTTTGTTGATGACAGGTATTATTGTGAGATTAGATTCAAACGCCAGGTAAAAGTTTGCAACGGTTTGAGCTTGTACACCTTGGGCTGCATCAACCACTAAAAGGGCTCCTTGACAAGCAGCCAATGATCTTGATGTTAGGATTAAACGCACACACGAAACTGAACACGACACGAAAGCAATAAACGAACACGAGGATTTAACGTGGTTCGGTCTAAACTGACCTACGTCCACGGGTGGCAACTAGGTATATCTTTATTGAGTGACCAATATTACAAGTACATAATGTTGTTTATATAGAGACTGAACTAGGGTTAGTAAATTATTATGCAAGAAATCTAAACCGGGCCGGGCTTGGGCCCGACCGCCCACACCCGTCTCCTCTTTTGACTTCATATAATAAACCGGGCCAACAAGGCCTACGAACCCAACAATCTCCCACTCGGAGGCCTTGAGTACTCTTGTCTGCACTCCTGATTGTACTTCTGTAATCTGAACATTAAACTTCTTCTAGTTGCCACCGCCTTCTCATCAATTAACCTGAAGGCCCGTTGAAGCTCCCCGGAGCTCCAACACGTCAGTCACGGCTGAAACTGCCCCTGACCCGTTCTCTGTCCCTACCGGCTCCCACTGTAACGAACTACCGGATCCTGAGATAACCTGAGAACAAACACTCTCCATATTCAGCAAGTAATTCATTGGAGAGACTTTTACAGCTGGAATACTGGTTTTCTTAATCCACTGTCGACCTGGGACTGTAACTGAAACACGACCTGTGCTCCCACTGTCACGATGTCCCCCAACTGATTTAACCTTCCTAGCTCGTTCATCCTGAATCTTCACTTTGGCTCTGGGTTTGTTACTTGCAAAACGAACCTTCTTCTGCCCACGAGATTCTGTGAACCGGACTTTGTCTTTCACCAAAACTGGATCCACTCCTTTCGGTGACATGCCGACCATATACAATGAACCCATTTTCTTTCCACGAGCAACAACGAGATTCCCTTTGACTACTTTCCACTGCCCATTCCCGAACTTAACATCGTGCCCTTGGTCATCCAACTGCCCAACTGAAATCAAACGTTTCTTCAAACTTGGAATAACCCTCACGTCTTTCAAAGTCCAAGAAGTACCGGCTGAAGTTATCAAATCAACGTCTCCCATACCCGTAACCTCTAAAATATCATCATTTGCTAGTCGAACCTTTCCAAAATCCCCAATTTTAAGATTCTTCATCGTTTCACTACAGTGAGTGGCATGAAACGATGCACCAGAATCCATCACCCAAGCATCAACGCTACTCTCAACACTACAAACCAAAGCCTCATCACTACTGACCCCGTCATCTGTGTCGTCTTCTGTAACGTTCACCTCTTTCTTACCATTCGGACACTGATTCCTGAAGTGTCCTTTCTCTTTACAACCCCAACATTCAATATCCTTACGAGTCTTAGACTGACTCCTCTTCCTGCTCCCACTGCCTCGCTGTTTTCCCCTACCTCTACCTTCTGTGACTAGCATATTGCCTGATGATTCACCTGAACTTCTGCGTCTTGAATCTTCTCCCAGAATCAGATCTCGAATCCCATCGAAAGTAATATTTGTAGACGAACTACAAACTGCAGTCACTGTTTGCGACCAACTGTCGGGCAAAGAGGATAATAACAAGAGGCCTTGAACTTCATCATCAAACTTAATGTCAACTGACACTAAGCGGGACAAGATCGAATTAAGATTATTGATATGAGTTGTAACTGACCCACCCTCTTTCATTTTTGTTGTCACTAGCTCTCGGATAAGATAGACTTTATTCGCTGCCGAAGGCTTCTCATACATGTTGGATAGTGCGTCCATCATACCACGGGCTGTGGTTTCTTTCATGACGTTAAACGCCACATCTTCCGACAACGACAATGTAATACAAGCCCTAGCTTTCTTGTCTAACTTCTTCCAATCTGCTTCTGACAACTTTTCTGGTTTTTCATCCTCAAGCACTACATCCAAGTCTTTCTGACAAAGTAGTGCCTCAATCTGCATCTTCCACCAACCGAACTTCTGTCCGTCAAACTTCTGTATCGAAACCTTTCCGTCTTCTGCCATAACAATGACTAAAACGAAAAACTGGATAAAACAGAGACAGACACAGCAACACGAGCCTGAACTTAACGATTGTTCTACTGAACTCTGTTAAAAAATCAACCTATTTATACGCAGCGGAATATCGAACTGAAAATCAGAAACTGAAACTTTAAACTGAAACGATAAAACCTGACAAACGCGGTTGGCACTGGTTCTCCGTTTCTTTAACGCTTCTTCTGACTTAAAATTGTTCTTCAACGAAAAATAGGATCTTGATTCAACTATTCTTGACTCGTACTTTGCAAAATAGAATCTCGACCCTTGCTTAAATGGATCTCGGGCCCAACAAAATAAACAAGCTAGACCCTCTCAAAAAATTAAACAATCTGGATAAAGTTGGTGGCCATTGAACTCCCTTGTCAACAAAATAATATTGTTTTTCCTTGTCTTTTCCTAGTCTGGCATGAATCTCATGAGAAAAATAATAATACAAACCCTTCTTTTCTTCTCTGTTCAAACGCCACTAGCGGAAACAAAAGAGACAACCTGGAATCGAACAATACGATGCTTACAGCTTTCAAACGGAACCAACAAAAAAACGCAGATCGCGAGGGCTGGGTTTAGTAGCGGCGAAACGACGGCGGAAACCCTAACGGCGATCGGAAAACCGTAGGCGGCGGCGGAACCCTAGCGCAGTAGGGTGGCGGCGGCTGGATGGTTTGGCGGCGACTCGGCTGGTTCAACGTGTTCTTCGCGTGATCTGAACCTAAGCTCTAGATACCACTTGTTAGGATTAAACGCACACACGAAACTGAACACGACACGAAAGCAATAAACGAACACGAGGATTTAACGTGGTTCGGTCTAAACTGACCTACGTCCACGGGTGGCAACTAGGTATATCTTTATTGAGTGACCAATATTACAAGTACATAATGTTGTTTATATAGAGACTGAACTAGGGTTAGTAAATTATTATGCAAGAAATCTAAACCGGGCCGGGCTTGGGCCCGACCGCCCACACCCGTCTCCTCTTTTGACTTCATATAATAAACCGGGCCAACAAGGCCTACGAACCCAACACTTGATACTTCATAGCTGAAATCTACATGACCGGGTGTGTCAATCAAGTTTAGTAAATACTTTGTGTTGGTGTCTTTAATGTTGTGGTTGTAGAACATTGTGGCGGTTTGAGCCTTCACTGTGATTCCTCTCTCTCTCGACCTATTAAAATTCATATAAAGGTTATGATATGTGAATACATACCTGAATCACAATCAATGTTTAGATAAAGTGATCTAGCAGCCATATATGAGCCATAATACTTAGATAATTAGTGGATTATCATTATGGATATGCAGGTAATATATTCATCCCAATATTTGTTTTCTTACAGCTAGCTACCTATGTTTGCTTCTCCAGAGTCCAGATCTCATTATTTTGAACTTCATTATTCACAGGATCAAGATTACTTTTCGGCCACATTTGAAACTGATTGTTACAACTTATTGATGCAATAATCTATTTTAGATGTGCATACAAAGTCAAGACGCTATAAAATGCAGACTACAAGTTTTGAAATAAATAAGAACCAAGTTAAAACATTGATTATAGGAAGTTTAGAGTTCGGTGATCCTTGAGCGTCTCAACAAGCGAGCTCACTAAACGACAGTCTAATGTTGAAAGTTTCAATGTGTTTTATTAATTGTAGGCAAGGACATAATATAGAAAATACAAGTGAAATGATAAATGACATGGGATGACATCTCCAGTAAGAACTGTTGAAACCCTAACTGTGGAGGGCAGGAGGAGGCAGACCCAGATTGACATGTGATAAGCAGATTAGCCAGAATTTGCTAGGCTTGCACCAAGAGATGATTGGGAATAGGAGTTCTTGAAGAATTGAATCACGGTTATGGACTTTATGAGGAGTGTATAGATATGTCTTGTGGCTTTAGCTTTTCCTATACTTTTATTTGCCTTATCCTTAGTCTTAGATGATATAATCTTAATACTTCATATACTGATGGCCTAAAACAGTGAACAGAAAAATTGAGGGTTGTTTTGGTTCACATGTGAAAGAGGTGTTTGAAATAAACACAAAAGATTGAAGAAAGTAGGAATCGGCTGGTATGATAAGAGATATAGCTGAGATAGATTTTCCATGTTAATAAGAATTAAAAGATATTTTAGGAGCTCATTTTGTACGTTTATCTAGTTGAAAAGCTTCCTAGTTATAATAAATCAGGGTAGATCAGGGAGCAAGCAATTGTAGATTAAATAAGACAATTATGTAAAGGTTTTTGTTTTCAATAGAAAAGAATCGAATTGGTTCCAACATCATGTGTTTATTGAGATTGATCACGGAACTAATTTCCAACTGCTCTTGCCTTACATTTTTAGGGGATTGTAAAGGTACTGGCAAAGGAGTTAGTGCTTCTTTTTCCTATCGCTTTGCTCCTTTAACTGCAGCTACATTAGTTCACTCATCATTGTACGTTAGCAGTGGTTTGCGACTTACGATATTAGTACTTTTGTATAGTTGTTTGCTCAAATTCTCTTACCTACATCTTATGCCATACGGATTACTATCATCCGTGCCGAACACGTAAAAAAAAGGTTTTTGAAACTAACCCCGTCACCATATCCTACTACCAATAGCTAACCTATAAGTGGGATTATATTGAGTTACTCTTAAACTTAAAATTGGCATGCATTTTCATAGTGAGAAATCAAAATAAAGTATTTGACATATGAAATGATAATAAAGCAATAGAAATGAAGCAATAATATATACCTGCAGTTTATCAAGATACTGAGGCACCCCGTGGCCTCTCTTAATTGTACCGGTAAGCTCGAGAAGGCGATCGGCGAGGGTAGATTTACCGTGATCAACATGAGCAATAATGGAGAAGTTGCGAATTTTATCGGTGGGGAACTGACTCAAATCTATCACATTATTATTATTATTCCTTGAATTGGAGCAAAAGGCGTGTTGAATTGAGATAGAATAAGGAAACCCTAGCCTCCTGTAATGATGATTGGGGCGGAGTCTATGGATTGCTTTGTTAAGATAATAATAAGAAGAAGAAGAAGAAGAAGAAGAAGAAGGCATTGGTGAGAGGGTTGTTTATGTTAGGGTTTTTTAGTTTATGATCGGAAGCATGGATGACTGGTGGTGGTGGTTCAGTTGCAAGATGTCTTTGCAGCAGCAGCTTCTTCTTTTTTCTGTTTGCCCTAACTAGGAAAAAATAATATTTTTAAGCCTTTCTTTTTAATTCATTTTTCGTATCCGGTGCACTAGACAGACTCTCGTGTTTGCGCAGGGGCCGGGGAGGGGGTCGGGTCGTTTTGTGATATGATGTACGCAGCTCTACCGTATACTTTTTTTGTGCAATAAGCTATTTGAATTCATGAGTTACCTCTAAGTCACAGAGCAGCACCCTTACTAGCTGTTATGAAGTCTGGCTCAAAAGATAATTTTAATATAATGGTCAACCCGATTTTGAGATAAAACAAAAGAGGAAAAGGAGAGGCGTGTGAGTGAAATCAGGAAGGATATCAACGAAGAGGATGTGAACATTAACTATTTCAAATTTGATATCGTAAGGGGTTCAACAAGAGGCGAGAGCTTTATACCATCCCATAAAGTCGTATATAATATACAAGTGAGAGGGGAAATAAATGAGAGGGTAAAAAAAACATTAATCTTTGTCTCTGGAAAAACCCTTCATGAAATCAAAGAAAAAATAAGTAATCCAAAAAATAAACATTGGTGTATTTTAAAAGGCAAGTGTAAACTTGATTTCTTATACCATCTCTATGGTGGGGGCATCAAAGATCCTCCACAGTGCCACATCAGCGCTGGGGGCATCGAAGGCCCAATCAATAATGCATTGCTATATTTTAATGTCCTAAGGGCATCCATATATATATATATATGTGTGTGTGTGTGTGTGTGAGAGAGAGAGAGAGATGGAGAGGGCCGTTGAGAGGGGGCCCCACATTCACACCACAAACCGATCGTTGGAACGATCTTTGGCTCCGCAGCCCATCACTGAAGGCGCCCCTTGGTGGTTGGGCGCCCGACAATCACCTTCACCGCGCTCCATAGTGGATGGCCTTAGAATGTGGCTGCAAGATTATGTTAACAATTACTTTTTAACCAATGAAATTTGATTACATTGTCTTCTTAAAATTTGACCACAAGACTTTGTAACAATTACATTTTGGCCCCTGAACTTTAATTACTTTGATTTCTTAAATATTGGTCACAAGAATTTGGAAAAAAATTTTAGCCCTGATCGTCGGGTATTATGTCCGTATATTATTGCGTTAATTGTATAGTTTTAGTTGGTTATTTGTACAAATAATGGCACCTCATACGTGTTTATTTGTGTTATATGTCACATGGTGTTAATGTGGTTAATTTGGACTTGTACGAACATGAGATGAAGGCAACCCAACAGGTTGTGCAACTTCCGGGATATTCCACCGATGATGGTGGCGCTTTGTTTTTATTACGACCTCAACCCCGTCTCCTTCTGACTGCATATACATTTAGCCTGGTCGAAATATGTTTGCGTATTGTATCAAATGACAAAAAAAGTAAGCCATAAGCACGAACAATACATGTTGATGTTGGTAGTATTTTTCCAAATTTGAAGAACATATTCCAGTAGAATTTGAAGGCAGCCCTGAACCTCAAACTCAATCGGAAGAACGTGAAGCAATTGCATGTGAAGGCGCACTTGGACCAAAGGAGGACGACTTAAAGGACCGCAATAGTATTAAGATCTTATTATATGACATTGGTGTATGAGATAGAACAAGAAAAGTTTTCGTTTTAAAACCCAATTTAAGAGTACTCCATTAGTCTACTTGATGTACGAGGGTTCCATCTACATCAGTTTTCCTTCAAAACAATTTTTTTAATTAGTTTTACTTCAAGTTTACCATCGCAACTTGGTTTGGTAACTCTAAGCCTTTGGCATACATTATAAAAATAATCTTATTACTTTAATAAATACCTAATACTATATGTCACTTGTCACACTCTCATCCATTCTCATATTTTTTAACCCATTTTCTTAAATATGGAGACTACATGGGTCATTACCCACCCACTTTATTTGTTATTCAAACATCCTATCCTTTATCCAATTAAACCCTAGATACCAAATTTCTCCCAACTCCATCATGTATGCCTTTCCATCGGCCCACTCCATTGTCTCCACCACCACCCCAAGTGCCGGCAACGAAATAGACCCTAAATACACATGATTTGTAAAGAGCTAATTAATACACAAATCTCAAATTGAATATATTAAACATAAACCTTCAATCAATCTAATATTAAAATTCAATCAAAAGAGTTAATAATAATAATAATAATAATAATACCTGGTGAAGATGAGAGAAAGAGATTTAGGGGGTTTTGAGGTCCACCGTTGCGTCGTATATGCATGTGTGTGTATATATATATACATATATATAGTAGATATAGTGAAAGGGGCGATAGTAGTGGTGACGGTGGTGGTCGTGCATGTCGGAAGTTAGGCATTGACTGCTGTAAATGTGTTTAAAGCACTATTGCTCATATATCTTATACAATGTTTCACTTGCCTTTTAGTTGCGGAATAATATTTTGTTATTAATGAGTTTGTGATCATCTATCTGACCGATAGGTGTCCGTCGGAACTCGAGTGTGTGCAGTCGATGTTACCTTTACATAATGCGGTTGCTGTTGCGAGATTGACTATCTGTTTGAGCACTACTTCAAGGAGTTGCAGATTTCTTTCACAAGGTACATATAGTTGTATCTTTCTAGGCGTGTAATATGCAAATATGTTGCTCTTTCACAATCTATATGACTTTTTGCAATTTTGCTTTTATGTCAAGGAGTTGCTTTTTGTTATATATAGAATATCTACTCTTTTAATGGATATGTTTGACCGATTGAGTGGTTTTTAAAGGGAAAATTATCAAATTGTAGATTTATAACTGGTTAAAGACTAAATGGAAAAAAATGTTTATTTGGGTTCTCAATCTTGTCGACCCGTGCATTTTTTAATCATTCATCGACGAGATTTTCAACTGGCACTATTGTCATGCATGAGTCATACAACTATCTGGTCGATGGTTTTATTTTGTTATTTTTTTTTCTTAATTCTTTAAGCCGACCGGATTTTATAGGTGTCTGACGAGATTACTTTGGTTTCCAGTGAGACTTTTTTTTGTCTCCCGACAAGATTTTTTTTTGTCTTCTCACGATATTTTTGACTTCCGATATTTTTATGACTTCCAATGAGATTTTTCGGCTTTCGACATGATTTTTTGAACAATGGCGTAGTGCCAGCCATTTTAAGGATAGACCCTTGCTGCAGTCTGCCACAATTTCACACTTTTTTTATAAATTATTGGAAGAACATACCTAATAAAACTTTGAATACAGAATCTTGCAAACTTGATGAAACTGGTAATTGCTTCCGGTGGCCTCATGTGGAATTCATAATCCCTATGGTGAAAAAGGTCATTATAAGTTGTAAGTTATTTTTTTTCAAATTATTAATCTTAATGATTTTTTTTTAGTTTTATTCAAATTTTTTTTATTACTCGATGTTTTGTAAAACTATAGTAATAAAAAAATCCAGTCACAAAAATATTTTGTCCAATAATATAGCAAGTAACACGCTTTCATTTTCGCTTTGAATTTTTAAGCGATCAATAGTCAAATTTGATCAAGATTTTTTTAAATCTTTCCACTAATTTTGTCAATCCTTATAAATTTTTCTAATTTATCTCAATTTTATTAACTAATTTTCTTTGTTGCTAATTTGAATTAAATAACAAGATTTTAACCAGGTTGAACATGCACGGTCAAGATACCTTACCTTATCAAGAGTTACAGGTAAACATGGACTAATGATTTTGATTTTTGATAAACAATGTATACTGACCATTACAATCACAAATGTAGTATACAAAGAATGTTTTACTTATTTGTAACATATTTGTGTAATCTTATTTTATAATTTCTATAATTTTAATGTAAGTTTTAATTGTATTAACAATATATGATCATTTTATTGATTGTATTTCACTTAATGATTAAGGTTAAAATGTTCATCAATTACCGTGTAATACACGGGCCTCAAACTAGTTAAAGATATAACAATGATAACATGTAACTCTTTGCTAAAAACATCACAATATAAATTTAGGATTCAGTAATCACAATCAAAGGTTTACACTGCACAAGTCAACTAATTTGATGATTTTCTTTAGTTCATACTTATGTTCTCACCTTGACGTTTCTCAATGATCTAACGGTTTATAACCCATTAAACCATTTATCTCGTAGAGTTTTAGTCCATTTCTATATTGATTCGTATGACGTATTAATGAATATAACTCACTATCATTATCATGTATGTTAGCACATTTCACCTCTACAATCTTTCTTTCCCACACAAATCACAATTCAAAAAATTAAAAAGAAAAAAAAAATACTTTCAAACCACTCAAGTTATTTAAACCCACTTCAATTCCACTTATTTTCTTTTGGTTCATTTCTTTTGAACCATTTTGAACACATATATGTTTAATCAAGCTTCATAACAAAAATCAAAGACACATAATTCACAACTCACAAAAATAGTTACACTACACGTAGACAGAAAGATTTTTGCTCAATGTTATGCGTAGTGATTGAAAACTCTTACAATAATTAAATAATTTAATTAAAAGAAGTGAGATGATGTGATTGATGAAGGTTGCTTGAATTAACGATGAGACCCAATCCTTCGCGCCCCAAATCGGTTCCCTAAAAACGCGTAGACTAACTTTTCATTCCGAACACTGGCTCAAAAATTAAATAAATAAATAGTTTTGGAAAAGATAAAAATGAAAATAAATAAATAATAGTTACAGAAATTGAATTCCAAACTTTGTTTTATTACCTGCTGCTCATCCCAACTGATAGCTAGCTATCTATCCATCTATCGCAACCAAAACTTTGTTTTCGGTCAGTTATTATTTTTATTTCAGATCTGAAATACAACAACATTGCTTGAAAATAAAACCCTAACCCAGTAACCGAGGTTAGGTTGTTAGTGTAATTTATCTTTCTCATTACTTGATTCTGTTCTAGGTTTTAAAACTTTTTTACATACATTGCTTTCATTTGTTGCTTATGTTTATGTATGATGTTTTGCAGTTGGTTTATAGTTGTTTCTCATTAGTTTCTTGCTTCTTAGGCATGTTTTTTGGTTTCAATGCATTATTGGTGACTCCGCGTTCACGGTTCCCTTACAATTACAAACTGAAACTGCTTATCGCTCAACTTTCGCTTAGTCGGTTTCAAATATTTTAAACCGGACCGGACTGTAAGATTTGATTATGTATTTTTTATTGCATACATTTAATTAACTATCTATAATTTTTTATATTAGTTTCAATCAAAATAAAATTGGGCCAAGTCATACTTACAAGTCTTTATTATATATCTTCTTTTTTTCTTTATACTAATATTGGACTGTAACATTCAAGTTTAATAATTCTGTTACTATAATTGATGAAGAATCATTTGTGAAAAATATACGTATAAAGACCTAAGATTATGTTGATTAAAATTTGTCAACTTTTTTCTCTTAATATTATTTCATTTGTGAATTGATTTGTGTAAAATATTTATATAAATAATCTTTTTAAAGCCCAAACTGGAACCAAACTGTTAGTAACGATTCGGTTTTCGGTGATAAGAAACCATTAGTAACAGTTTAGCTCACGGTTTTACCTAAAACTCGTACCGTGAACACCCTTCGTGGTGACATGAGTATATTAGTAGAGGTCATTCATGATATGCAGGGCCTTTTGAGCTTGATATATAAGTAGACATGAATTTATGAATTATAAGCAGCTAGACTTTAGCTTGATAAGAGGTCTTTAATTTATGAAATGCAGGGAGTTTTGAGCTTAAACGGTTCCTAAAGTATTAATATTATCAATTGGCAATGGGGAAGTCTCCTGCAAAGTGGATCAAGACTGTACTTTTTGGGAAGAAGTCATCAAAATCTAATCTCTCAAAAGTATGTAAACAATGTTTTTACCTGTCACTTATAATAGGCGTATAGCTTGTGTTTGTAATCACTTTACCTTTTTGTATGGATATGTGCATATAATATGATGATAGTTTATTTGTAGACAAGACTTCAACATTGCAATGTTTTTTTTGGTGGTTAGAAGCTAGAACTGTGGGAAGAGCTTCTGTGCTTGCAGTCATGTGGCTGCATATTCATGTCATTGTTTGTCCATTAAGCGTTTGTCATGTTATTACTTATTTGTCATTGTGTTTAATCACATTATATGGAAGGATCAATTTGTTTTTACAGGATTAATGACCTAATAAATAACTGGGTCCTGATATTGTTGGTTTATGAAGGCCTTTGGGCCGGTTTTATTAGAAGGCCCGGTTTTGGCTCCTAATTATGTTTAACCCTAATCTTGTTTATTATATATATCCCATCATGTAATTGTAATCTTGGTTCTGAGCTAATAAGAAAACCTAGTTGCAGCCCGTGGACGTAGGTCCCCTCGCGGGGACCGAACCACGTTAAATTCTTGTGTCGTTTATATTTTCGTTTATGTGTGTTTATCGTTGTGCATGTGTGTGCTGTTTCGCTTCCGCGCGCCGCTTTGTTCCTAACAAGTGGTATCAGAGCTTTGGCTCGTTGTTTACACACGGTTTTGCACGGGTATCGATCGAAAAAAAAAAAAGGTAGAAGAGGCTGGTTTGAGTTAACTGATCGTGTGTACGGTCATAGAACCCTTGGTACCGCTTGATTTCATGAAAGTTCTACTGTTGTTATAGCTGTTTGCCTGTTAGCTGGTTCGAAACTGTGATTATTACTTCTTGTTCGTTTGGAATTGTGAAGTTATATCTTGTTTGGTGGTGATCAGTGGTACACCATTTGAGAGGTTCATAATCTCGTGTTGGGTAAAGTTATTTGCCGGGATAGTACGAGTGGGGTTCATCTCATGGAGTGTTGGTGTGGCATGGGTTGGGATAACAGGAACAGTGGGAGCTGGGCATAGTCGACTTGGTAGGTTGCGTAGAGGTGAGACATTTTAAGAGTCGATGTCGAAAGGTTTGGAATTCTGCTTTTGAGAATGTATCTGGGGTTGATGCATTGAGACTCAGTTAAGGCGGTGAAGACTCTTGGGTTCAAGATTCTAGTTTGCTTTATTTCTTGTTACTCACTTCAATGAAGCATTTGTTGAATCTTTTAGTTAAAGACTTTTGGAAGATACGGTCTCTGTATCGTCGGAAGAAGTGAACCAACTTCCGAGTTATAAGGTCTTGGCTCGCTGAATCGGGTAGAGCTAAGGGGTTTCAGTTTGCAGACATGAAGCCTGGAGCCACAGTGATGTTAGCTTGAGCGTATTCGGAGGTCTGAACATGTTCGGGGTTTTGGTAACAGTGGGAGCACGCGGTGTGTTCTAGGTTTGTTTCCAAAGGGACGTTGAGTTCGGAAGACTGGGAAATCCGAATGTGAAAATCTCTCCTGGTATAGTCTGCTGATTTTTGGAGAGTGATTATCCTCTGGAAGTCTTTGGAGCCGGTAGTGTGAGTAAGTGAGGGCCGGTTAAGATTGAGGATGAGCCATTGGCGGGTTTTGTCATGGCTGGGTCTGTGATGACCGGATTGGAGCTCTCGGGAGCTTCAATGGGCCTTTCAGGTAACTGATGGGAAGGGGCACTGCAACTGGTGTGGATTGGTAGAAATCTTAGTTTGTTCCTAGAGAACTGGAGGCTTGGAGAACTTCTTTTGTTGAAGTTTTAGCTTGTTCTTGGAACTGGAGGCTTGGTTGATTTCTATTACTGAAGATTACTAGAGTTACTGGATGAATGAGATTGTTATATTTACTTGGATGGCAGGCTGGAATTTATCGCAAGGCCTTCAAGTGGGAGATTGTTGGGTTATGAAGGCCTTTGGGCCGGTTTTATTAGAAGGCCCGGTTTTGGCTCCTAATTATGTTTAACCCTAATCTTGTTTATTATATATATCCCATCATGTAATTGTAATCTTGGTTCTGAGCTAATAAGAAAACCTAGTTGCAGCCCGTGGACGTAGGTCCCCTCGCGGGGACCGAACCACGTTAAATTCTTGTGTCGTTTATATTTTCGTTTATGTGTGTTTATCGTTGTGCATGTGTGTGCTGTTTCGCTTCCGCGCGCCGCTTTGTTCCTAACAGATATTTGATTATTTGTGAAGGATTCTACATTAGACAAAAAGACCTCCATTACGATCAACTCACATTCAAAGGATCTTGATGCTGATTCTATGGTGATATCAAGTCCAGTACGCCACGTCGTCAATGCAAGTGGAGAACATACACAGTTGGAAAAGAGCTCGATTGCCAACTTAATGCACGTTACACCTGAGAATATACGAAATACCGTTAATACTGCAAATGGTGATGAGTTAATCAGGCTAGAACAGGCTGCTACAAAGGCACAGGCTGCCTTCAGGGGATACTTGGTAGGTTTCGTTCATTAATTTGCTTAAACAAAATAAGACTGTGTTATTCAATAATTAACAAGTGTGACACCTTTAATAATACTAATTACTCTGTGAAAGGCTCGTCGGGCATTTTGGGCCCTCAAAGGCATCATAAGGCTTCAAGCCTTAGCTCGTGGTCACCTGGTGAGGAGACAAGCGGTTGCTACTCTGGCTTGCATGCGTGCAATTATTGACTTTCAAGCACTTGTTCGTGGTCAAAGGGTCAGACTCTCCATAAACGGTTCTAAAATTCTTCAGAAGAGAACTCCTGGAAACCCTGTGGTAACTCTCTTTTTTTGGTTTATACTTAGGCTTGTAAATGAACCAAACAAAAATGATCGGAGAATGTTCGTGTTCATTCGTTTAACTTAGTCGAACAAAGAAACGAGCGTAGTTTCTTGGTCGTGTTCATTCGTTAATAGCATAATTAAACAGTTCATGATTGTAAATAAACACAAATGAACAAACATAACTTGACATAGATGAACGGACAACATTATGTTGGACCAACAGAGCTAATAAAAGTAGACTAAATTATAATTGGTAATATTTTAATTTCGCATAACTTATAATAAAAAATTTAATGGGCCTAAAATTATAAATTAATAATTTAATATGTAAACGAATGAACGTAAATGAACATAAATGAACAAACATAAACAAACGAATGTGAACACATGTAAACGAATGTTCATGATCTAGACATGTGTTCATGTTTGTTCGTTTAACTTACTGAACAAAAAGTTTTGTTCATGCTTGTTTGTTTATTAAATAAACAAGCTTCCCGTTGAACAGTTCACTAAAAGTATGGTTCGGTTGCAGGCCTATTTATAAGATTTTATTATAGTCTCCTTTTCACTCGTTTCATAAGTTGATATTCGTCTGTATATTTTGATAGCACAAGGAACGGGCTAACTTGCTTCAAACATCTCTAAAATCAGAGAAGCTATCAAAAAACGCATTTGGCGTTAAGGTACCGTACCCTAAACCTTCACTGGACAAAAGTTATAATATCATTATTATAGCTATTATGTTTTATTATAATTTGACATATTTGCTTTATTGCTCATCTCAGCTTGTCACTTCATCAACAACTACTATGCCCTTAAACATCCAGTACAATCCAGATGAACCCAATTCGGTTAACAACTGGCTTGTGCGTTGGTCATCTTCTAACTTCTGGGACCCACTTCCTCAACCCAAGAAAATCCTTGATATAAAGCCAAAAAGAAAACACAGAAAATCACAATCTCAAGAAACAGAAATCTCAAAGACAAAAAGAAGCATCCGGAAAGTTCCTTCACCAAGTTTAGATAAAGTGAACCACAGTCTAAGAAAAATTTCACTATCTGCTGCAAGTGGTTCAGAAAAGTCAACCGTTGAAAAAGTCAACGACCTAAATGTCATGGTGGCTGAACCACTTGATGTAAATCCACCACCGGTCGAACATGAAACCAATGATAAAGAAAATCAGAAATCAAGGAGGAGAAAGTCATTTCCAGCTAAACAAGAATGTTCTACAGTGCCGAGTTACATGGCGGCAACTGAGTCGGCAAAGGCCAAACTCAGGGCGCAGGCGGAGGCTAAGGCAGCAGAAGATGGAGGTGATAGTGGTTTTGTCAGGCGGCATTCTCTCCCTTCTTCAACTGGTAAACTCAGTTTGCAGTCACATGTTCAGAAGCTTTTACATGCCAATGGGAAAATTAACGGTAAGCATATTTGTTATAATTTTCATTCCTTCGTTATATTATCTCAAATGAGTTAGGGTCATCTTTAATAAATGAATGAACATGAACAAAAGTTTTTGTTCATTTAGTTAAACGAACGAGCATGAACATGTGTCGTGTTAATTCCTTTATGTTCGTGATTTTGCGTTTACGTTCATTCATTTAAATTCTCTTATGTTCGCTACTTTATGTTTGTTTTAAGTTTGTCCGTTTATATTCGTTAATATTCATTTAAACTTTTGAGGCAGCCCAATGCAATTTAATCTAGTATTAGTTACTTTTTAGGCCCAATACATTGTTCACTTCTACTTTTAGTTGGTTTTAGCTCGGTTATGTTTGTTCGTCTATGTTCAATTATGTTTGTTCGTTTACGTTCGTGAACTGTTCGTTTATATTGTTAACGAGCGGACATAAACGAACACAGGAACTCTCTTCTTAATTAACGGACACAAGCTAGAAAACTGAAAACCCTATTTATTTAGTGTTCGTGTTCGGCCGTTTCTTCAGCTAAAGTTAAACGAACGAAGACGAACATGCTTTGTTTGTTGTGTTCGTTCCAGTTCGTATCTTAGTCTAGATACCCGTTTGACCCACATTGCTTGTTGATATTTTTTCAGAAAAGGTGGTCTCAGCAGGGTGGAGGAGGTGAACAGGATCCCAAGATATCTTTCTGGTAAGATTGTTGTCGTTGAAACATGTTTTGTGGTACATTAATAGTCATGACCGGTTGTAGCCGTAGGAGTATTTTATGGTTTTATGAGTGTAGTTGGTAGTTTGTACATTTTGGATTCATTATGTGATGTGCCTGTTTGCATTTTACTACTCTATTTTTATATAGTTTATTATAAAGCAATCATTACTCATTAATCCACAAAAATACAAATTTAACTAATAATTTTGAAATTTAAGACTCTCAAAAGTTTTCAAAAACATTTCTATTAGAAAAACATGCCATCCTGGGATGGCCACCAATCACCATGGCTGTCAACTTGTGATGTTGATCTTGAAATTTTAAGTTGTATAGTTATACAGTTCATATTACATTGTTGTCCTTGTTTTTAAACTAAAAACACTTATCTTATATGTATAAACTTAATTTATGTTAGTTTATATTTTAAAAACAAATACACATGGGTAGTCTGTAACTAGACGTGCACAAAAAAACCGGTTCCGGAACCTAACTGGTGGAACCGAACCGGAACCGGTTCCAGTTCCAACCCGGTTGGAACAATACCCGGTTTGGGTATTTTTGTACCCGAAAATCGTACCCGGTTCTCCTATTTGTATGTCAGTACCAGTTCCAACCCGGTTCCTACCCGGTTCTTAATTGGAACCGGTTCGGTTCGTACCCGGAAAAACCGGTTCCGACGGGTTTTTTTTGAAGGGTCAAACAAAAGTCAAACTAGCCGTTGGAACCGGTTCCAACGGTAATATAGCTGTTGGAACCGGTTTTTTAGACACCAATTAGCCGTTGGAACCGGTTCCAACGGTAATATAGCCGTTGGAACCGGTTTTTGAGACAATAGATCCGTTGGAACCGGTTCCAACGGTAATATAGCCGTTGGAACCGGTTTTTGATGCCCAAACCTATATATAACTTGTTTCCATTACTTGTTTCACCACCAAACTCAAAAACAAACTAAAATACTACTCCTTTAGCAAACCCGTTCCTTTACCCGACCATCCAACTAAATATTATTATGGCACCAATCAAAAAAACTAATAACAAGGCTAAGAAGAGTGTTTTTGTTGCCCCGTTCCTGTTACGGAGGACCCAAGGGTTGTTACGGTAGTCAACCATAACCGCAACCAAGACATATGGAAGAATTGGGATTTGATTGTGGATGACGAAGGTTATCAAAAGGCTCGTTGCAAACTATGTGGTTCAATATTAAAGCACGATTCCAACTCTACTTTGAGAAAGCACATCGAGAAGCCATATTGCAAGGCGTTGAAAGGGATTGGCGCGACCGATCAAATTGACTTGGGTAAAGATGGTACACTATTTCGTTACAACACGACTCAAGTTCAAGATAGAATGGCAAAGTTCGTTATTCAACGAGGTTTGCCGTTTAACCACTTTGATGACCCGGAGTTGACGTCGTTGATTCGCAAAACTCTACAACCGAGATACACACATGTAAGTCGTACTACCTTAAGACGTCATTGTATCAGGTTGTGGGAGTGTGCTAAAAAAGAGTTAATCGAGTCTTTTCATTCTTTAGAAGCCATGGTTAGTTTAACTACCGATGTTTGGTCGGCACCACACGGGTTGCCCGAATCATACATATGTGTCACCGCTCATTGGGTTGATCCGGTGACATGGCAATTGATGAAACGCACCATCGCTTTTGAAAACTTCCCGTTCCCACATACCGCCGAAAAATTGTTTGAATTACTTGATGAAGTTATAACGACTTACAACTTGAGAAATAAAATATTTTCGATTTCGTTTGACAACGCTTCAAACAATACTAAGGCGGCTGAAAAATTTATCATTAAATATTCACCACCTTGTTTCGGGGATTTTTTTCATGTCCGATGTGTTGCACATATCATCAACTTGGTTGTTCAAATAGGTCTTGACAATGAACACATTTGTGATGATTTAAAATACTTTAGACTTATGTTACAAGATGTCTTCAAAAGTGGTAAAAGAAGACATCTTGAATATAAGAACTATTGCAAGTCGGTTGAAAGAAAGTATTTGGGGCCGAATTGGGACGTTCCAACCCGTTGGAACTCAACTTGTCATATGTTAAAGTGTGCTTTTGCCCAACGCCAAACTTTACAAGCTTTTCATAACAATCTTGTTGAAGAACGCGAGGCCGATATGTTTCCGGAAAGTGTTTGGGTCCAAGTCGGTTATTTGTTGGAGTATCTTGATGTGTTCAAAAAGTAAACAACAAAATTATCGGGATTCTATTACCCTACTAGTTGTTGGGTTTTGCAAGAATTGTACTATATGTCTTGTGTTTTTAAAAGCTTTGCGGAGAAGAACAAACTCTTCGAAAATATTGTTGCGGTGATGAAAGAAAAGTTCATAAAATATTTTGAAATCATACCGCCGGTCTTTACTTATGCCGCCGCATTAAACTCCTATTGGAATGTTAATGGGGTTGAAACAACGATTGAGGAAATATTCGACAACTTAGGTATGCACGAGATTGACCCGAAGTTGTCGACAGAAGCGAAGGACAAGTTCAACAAAAACCTTCAAGACCTTTATGACCATTATTTTCAAATGTATGGTCCAAGCACGAGATCGTCTTTTGTGAAAAAAACAACGTAGGCCGTGCAATGACCCACTTATAAACTTGATGAATGGGATTCGTGAATCGGCATCTAAGAGGCAAAGAGGAAACACACCAAGTAGCGAACTTGGTCGATATAGTGGAGCAAACTATGTTGAGGGCGCAACGGTCGACGAAATTCGCAATATTGATTTGTTGGCTTGGTGGAAAGGTAAACAAAACGAATTTCCCATTCTATCCGCCATGGTTCGTGATTTGCTTGCCGTACAAGCCTCAACGGTTGCTTCCGAATCGGTTTTTTCTCTTAGTGGGAGGGTGTTATCTATGCGAAGAACAAAACTAACTCCCGAGTCTCTAGAGGTTTGCATTTGCCTAAATGACCATTTGGATGCGGTGGATCGTGTACAACACAAGGCGAACTTTGAAGACGAAATACCAATAGAGCGTCATATTCATGATGAGGAGGCGGAGGACGGGGTTTCTTCCGATAACGAAGACGAGGGTGAAGACGAGAATGAAGACGAAGAAGAGTTGTAATTATTTGTTTTGGTAAAATTATTTGTAACTTGTTCAACTAATATTTAGTTTTGATTTGTTTTATTATAATTACTTTTGTTACTCATGATTAATTTTTGTTACTTTTTTAATAACGACGAACAATTTATTTATTTAAAAGCTAACTATTACAGACATTATTAAAACATAAACGATACTAAACATAACAACTAAAACATAAAAAACAAAGTCCGTCGTTTTAATCCGGGAATACTTATTTTTGGGTTGTAGAGCCGGACGACTCTCTCACTTCCGTTTTTTTAGCTTCCAATCTTCTTTTCTCTCGACAATACTTATTCGTATGTTTTCGTAATGTCGAGTTGGACCCTGCTTTAAGAAACTTCGAGCAATATTTGCAACGTGCCAACTCATGTGAGTCGGTCATGAGACACAAATCGTAATGAACCCAAACATCGGGGCATCTTGTTGTTTCGATCACCATAACAACGTCATCATTGGTTGCCATTTGTTGTCGGTTTAAGGTTAATTGTGGTTTGGAGTGTGTTTTATAGTTTTGGAAGTGGTTTAACAAGTAAACAAACAAACCTTGCTATTTATAGTAAGAAAATAACCTATTTATAGTTAAAAAACCGGTTCCAACGGTCAAAAACGGCTATATAGCCGTTGGAACCGGTTCCTAACGGCTCTAATATTTAAATTTCAATTAAAACCGGTGGAACCGGTTTTTACGTAAAAACCGGTTCCGGTTCATACCCTACCCGGTTCTTAAAAGTTCGCGTATCTGGGCATCGGTTCGGGTCGGGAACCGAACCGGTTCTTGATTGGAACCGGTGCCATTTTACAACCCGGTGTGAAAAAACCGGTTTGGAACTGGTTCGGGTTTTCCATTTGAACCTGATTTGTGCACCTCTATATGTAACAAACACAATGATGGTAGTTTTTTTTTTTAATAATCGAGTAAAGTAAAATCTGGAATAATTAAAAAAAACTGAGGTGCTTGACTTAGTGGTCCCTAGTTGTGGGGCTGGGCCGCTGGACTGGGCCCTGCAACCCATTTACACGTAACGGATAGGCAATGGCAATATGAATATCAATACTTCTTTTATTTTCTTTTCAAAATTTAAATGTATCAGATATTTTATTCTCTCTGAACGGTATAAAATCAATTTTAAATAAACATTTATGTATAAAGATTGTATATCTATTCCATAAGAGATTTGTGACATTATAAATCATCATGGTTATTAAATATAACATTTGAATGATTATCCGCTTTTCTAAACAAGTTATTCAAAACTACACTTATCTAATCATTTAGTATATTATTAAAAGATATGTAGAAGTGTCACGAGTCTATGCCATATATATCCCCACACCCATCAAACCCCACCAAAAACCATATTCTTTCTTGAATCATAAACATAAAACACATTCAACAATATGATGAACAAAACACCAACTGTGTTCTATTGTTTCATCCTCACCATCATAGCCACTTCTGTGTTCTTATGGGGAGGACGTGCCACTGCGACAAAACACGAAGATATCGGGATCTACGAGCTCAACAATGGCCACATCTCCCTCAAATGCACCAACTGGGGTGCTGCCATTATCTCTCTTTTTCTTCCTGACAAAAACGGTACAAACATGCACTTGTTTCAATCCATAATCTTTTTGCTCATCCTAATTAATAACAGGATCCTTTTTTCTTTTCTTGTATTGTTTATTATTTGATTCTTTATTGAATTCCCAGGAATCTTTTTGTGTAGTTTTGTCTTCTTTGAATATGTTTTGGGCTCTTGATTTCCCATAAGTTTTTCGGTGATTCCTATGTATTTTGAGAAAACTAATAATCATAGTATGTTATTGTTCTTTAATCTTGATCCTAGAAGAATGGTACATAGTACATACACTAAACTCTAACCTCACTTTTTTCTGTGTGATTGTTCTTTCTTTTCCTTATTAGAATATTTCCTTTTTGGGACTTTCATCTTTAAGGTAATTATTTGTTTACTTCGAGAAAACTAACATAACATATATACACACATTAAATCTATCTTTCTGTTTATGTTTTTTAACTGGCTTTTCATTATTTCAATATTTCTTTTTGGCCCTTTTTAAGCTCCCAAATATTTTGATAATGTTTGTATATTTTGACAAAATCAATAACATACTAAATTACCCTCTTCTCTGTTTTCCATTTTATTTATTTATAATCAATTTCCCTTAATATTTTCGTGATTTTTATGTATTTGAAGGAAATTAACAACCGATTTTGCATTTTTCAGGGGGATTTTCAGATGTGGTTCTTGGATATGACTCACTCGAGACATACAAGGTGAAGTTTTGCATATTTTTATCTTTAAATAATTTATTATAATTTAAATGAAATTATAATATTTTTTTTTATAATAAATTTCTCGACAGTTTAGATAAGATTTATACTTATTATTATCCCATTAAATCACGAGGAACTTTAGCCAATTGAATAAGCCATGGGCCATGAGATTAGGATCGTGGAGTATGTACGACACACATAAATGAGATCTTGACTTTTGACTAAATGCATTTTTATCATGATGGAAAATCAAAGTTCTTAAAACTCTTAACTAACATTTGATAATATGATAACTTACATAAATGCATGATTTTTGTCAAATGTCTATAAAAACTTGTATGAGAATGCAAAACACAACTTTAAATAGAACTATAAACAAAAAAACACAACTTTAAATAGAATTATAAACAAACTTTACATTCCAAGAAATAGTGATTTTTTGGTTAAAAATCTATCTGCTTTTCAATAGTCATCATGCCGATTTTGATATGTTAAGGTATGCTTGATTGGACTAATTTCCATGGTTTTATGCAATTTCTATACATATGTAAATATTCAAGTAAATATAATAATAAATTTATAAGAAGAATATATGATGCCAAGAAACAAGTTGCACCATGTGTCTTTGGAATTGACTCCAAAAGTCCTACGTATCTTGGACAAAGTTATCTTTCGAATATTATGCAACTTAGCATTAAAATATCCTTTCCATCATACTCACATATATTTCATTTTCCATACAATTTAATAATTAAGTTATTTATATTAACCAAATTAAATTATTAAGTTCAAGAAAAAAGACCAAATAAAATAATCTAACATGAACAATCCATTAAATTTAATGCTTTGTGTTATTATAAGTCACATATAACTAACAAATTTATTCGTAACCTTTCGTTGTTGTAGAATGATACAACCTACTTTGGAAGCGTTGTCGGACGGGTTGCTAACCGCATAGGTGGAGCTCAGTTCACGTTAAACGGAACTCATTATAAGTTAGATGCTAACGAGAAACAAAATATGCTTCACGGTACATACTATGATAGTTCTGTGGTCTGTGCATTGTACTTATATTTACATGCTGACTTAGCACACTTTAATGTTTCAGGTGGACATCGAGGATTTAGTGACCTAGTTTGGAAGGTCACAAAGCATGAAAAAGATGGCAAATCCCCTAGCATTACATTTGCATACGATAGTTTCGATGGCGAAGAAGGTGAATCTTGGTTTCATTAATCTCATTGACTTGTTGACTTTTTCGCGTTGTTTTCATGACTTAGTTTAAAATGTTACCAGGATTTCCCGGAGACCTTAAAGTAATGGTCACATATTCGCTAGTTGGTAAACACAAACTAAGTGTAAAGATGGTTGCAAAACCCGGAAACAAGGCAACGCCGGTTAACCTAGCCCAGCACACGTACTGGAACCTAGGAGGTCACGATAGTGGGGACATCTTATCAGAAAAGATTCAAATCTTCGGGTCCCACATCACGCCAACTAACGACCAACTTATTCCCACGGGAGAGATTGTGTCTGTTAAGGATACCCCTTACGATCTCCTTAAACCGAGTGTTATAAAGAAAAAGATCAAAGACCTTCCTACTGGCTACGATATAAACTATGTTCTAGACGGCGAAAGGGGCAAGAAGATGAAGGACGTTGCCGTTGTGACGGATAAGAAGTCAAAGCGGTCAATGAAGTTGATCTCTGATGCAGCAGGAGTCCAGTTTTACACCGCGAACTATGTTAAAGATGTGAGGGGAAAAGGTGGATATGTGTATCAAGCTCATGCAGGGTTATGCTTGGAGACACAAGGGTTTCCGGATGCGGTTAACCATCCTAACTTCCCTTCACAGATTGTTAATCCGGGTCAAACGTATAAGCATCGTATGTTATTTACATTTTCTCTTGATGCTTAAGTAGGTAGAATGATTAGGTTTCAAAATAAAACATGCTTCTTGTTAACGACTTTTTTGGAGATTTGTTTTTTTTAATGTCATTGGTTTATAATAAAGATACGATTCATGTTTTATGCTAGTTAGTCATATATCAATTACAAATATTTGTTCCTTTTTCAAATTCTAAATCTATTAATTGCTTATTTTCTTTCTTATTCCGCACACAAAT